>NC_067123.1:32313828-32613828 GCF_021347895.1 Acanthochromis polyacanthus | reverse complement strand
CGTGGTTCCAGACATAGCTTTGACCCAACCTCTGTTGACCCCAGCCAGGCCCTGACAGCTTCTCATGTCACGTTCTGTCTTGGGTTTCACTTTAGTTTTCAGCCTGGGGACGATGAAGAGGAAGAAGAAGAACGGGGTGGAAGGGGGGGAGGCAGTTGCCGCATTAAGGGGAAACGCTCTGTTCGGATTTTTCAGAATGTGGAAGGAGAATGCTGCCTTTGTTGTGCAAGAGGGCAGACAAATATTTTTTCCACGCCTCATGACCCTGCGTCGGCCACCTCGCACATTCTTGTGAATTATGACTTACCTGAGAGCTGAAGACTGCAGCAGCCTCTGCCAGCGTTTGAAAGGAGGCAGAAAGACAAGATGACTTATATTGTCATAAGTGCCATGAGGGCAGAGGTTTCTTTTTGAATTCGGCTCCTTTGAATTTTCAATATTCTATCTATGTCTAGTGCTATGTATTGATTGCGGTTCCTCTTTACAGCAGTCTTGTCTCTGATATGAATGTAAGATGAACAATAACACAGAGGAGTCACTGTGTCTTCTGCCTGTCTGTATTTCTGCCTCACGTCTTCAGCTCCTACTCACATGAGGATCTGTTACTGAGTCGGTAACAAGCTCCAGGTGGCTGCAGTCAAATCTGCTGTATAGAAAGACACCTTTCTGAGGCAGGTCAGAGCAGGTAACGGAGTAAATCCTCAAGTTATGCGGTGGCTTTTGTCTCAATTTCTTTGACATTAGTTAAATAACTCAAATAACATCTAAGTCAATGGTTGGATTACTCTGTGGCCAAGGTTCAGAAAATGTTTATCGAGTTAAAGTTCATAAAGATAGTTTGAAATTGTAATGGACTGTAGTGGAGATAAGGTGAATGGCTTGTAATTTAAGTGCACTGTTATACTAGGAAGTGGTTGGTCCGACTGTAAACACACTGGCTGCCCACCTGGCAGGAGGCCGAGGTTGGCCAACACACACGAAAAGCTCACATTGACCCGACGATACCGGACTGCTGGCTGATGAGAAGCACGAGACAGAAAAACAAGGCAGAGAGATCAGAGAGTATCACACACACACACAAAGGCACACACACACTGAGCCGCACTCCAAGGCTGAAGTGACAGTAAGCTCCTGTACGGGCTCATGCCAAGGCCTCCCTCACTGATCACAACACAGCTCCGTCTGATAAGCACCTTGCGCAATTCATGCACTGTAAAACACAAAAAGTTGCGAAAACTCTAACTTTTAAGGCGACAAAATTCACTAAAACTTTGACTGAGTTGATTAAACTTTTTCGTTCAGTTTAAGCCAGATTTCACTTTTTTCTTTTACCTCTTTTGACACATTCCAAGTTCGAGTAACATTTATTTCTTCACGTTATCATTAATAGAATCTTTATTTTTGTTAATTTGCACATATTTAAAATAACTAAAATCAGCATGCAGGATCCACTTCACAAATTCTTAGTTTACAAATGAGCTTAAATTACACATATGTTTCATTTTTCCAGTGTCAAACTCTAATAGTTTTTGCTGCACTGCTAGTCATAACAAGCCGGAGAATGTAAAAATTAAGTATGGACCTCGTGGCCCTCATGCCTTTACGTAAGAAGGGTGTGGGAAGACTCCGAATGATTTTTTTGTTTTGTTTTGTTTTCATTTGGATCAGAAAGAAAATCATCCATTAAAAAGGCACTTCATGTAACAGTTTTCACATCAGAAAACAATTTCTGGAGAAATTTAGGGTTAAAGCTCAAAGAAAAGTGGTAGAACATCCCCTGTTTGATACGCTGCTGGTCCTCTGTGTACCACCCTCCGAGGTGTAAACTCTACGAGACCTCTGAAGGTGCCCTGTGGTATCTGGCACAAAGATGTTAGCAGCAGTTCCTTAAGTCCTGTCCATTGTGCCTTGGAGTCAACGTGGATCAGACCTGCTCCAGCACATCCCTCAGCACTGTGTTCATGCTTTGTCCCTCCACACACCACTGGTCATGAAGACTTCACCCTTGTCAAAGTCATTTTTGTGTTTACACCTTCCAATTTTTTCTACACGTAATGTTCTAACTTCAGGAGCCAACTGTTCACTTTTTATTTAATATATCCAAGACCTTGCTATTGTTACAACTTTTACTCAAACTATGCAGAAAGAGACTATTAATAGATGAAGAGTCGATATTAAAAGTTTTTTATATGAGATTTAGCAGTGAAAACAAGTGAGCTGCAACTTTCTTAATCTGTAATCAGTTATTCATTCCAAATGAAGATTCAAAGCCAACAGGACTCACTCGCTTTGACTGAAACAACAAACTAACTTGATTTGCTCATTTTTGGCATCAAATTCTGACACTGTAATTCAAGCTTCTGCATCCCTTCAGCATTTAATTATTTATACCAAACAACAGGCTGCATTTTTTACAGTACAGGCTCATGCACACGCTCCGTCTCTCTCCTTCCCATTCCTTTGAAAGTGAGTGATTTCGACATCATTAACAACAGCTATGGGGCGGAATAGATTGGCAGGCAGAGTATGAGGCCAAACCTGGATATCAGGTTGTTGTACTGCAAGCCAAAGAACATTCAGCGTGAGACGAAGAACTCCGTGTCTAATTCTAACTATGAAAGTGACCTTAAACCTCCGAATCACACTGGATAAATAATCCTGTTTTCATGCATGGCTGACCTTTTCCGTGCCTTCATTTTTGTGAGGCCATAAAGCACACATCAAAACCAGCCTGTAGGGAAAACACACCCACGCATGCACGCATATACATCAGGTTTCTCACTTCCCTCTTACTCTTTGCAAAGTGTGATTTATGCTGAGTGGGGATAACCAAGTGACGCCGCTATCAGGCATCTGAAAGTAAATAAGAAGTCGCTTTCTTCTTTATCACCGTCGGATGATATACTGGAGCAGTGCACAACGCTGACACATACCAATACAGATTTACAGTACTATACCTTGTTTAAAGCACACATCCCATGATTTACATTTGTACCTGTGATCCTGGAATGCAGGACGGCCACCGTACGATAACTATTAGGACTTACTGCCCTTGACAACAGGTACACTGCCTTTCATTTTGGCGCATAAATCAGGGAAACAGGAGGATGAGCTCCCTGCTGCGTACATGCTATCAGGACGTCCAGGAGCAGCTCGGGGTCTCTGAGTAATAGCAAACACGTGACTGGAAGCATGCATAAGGTTCTTGTGTTACACATGAAGACTAGACATCGTTCTTGAACACACACACATGACCACCACACATGCAACAAATCCCAGAAGGGGAAGGAGGAGCAGACATAAATTCCATGTAATATTTTACTTTAAGTTCCTCTATTTGGCATTCATGAGCAGAATGTTAGCATTGAATTAATGGCTTATAACGTACTAGAATGTGGTTGTGGGCAGACTGAAGGATTTTTCAAGTATTAGTGCTCCATCTGAGCATTTCGTATTTCTACGAAAACCTTCAGTAGAAAACATTTACTTTACAAATCAGCTTACAGGCACATTATACTAAGTTATAGACCATTTATTACACGCGTATATGCGGCCTATAAATGTTTCATAGCTTAAAGTATTACAGAATTTATATATTTATGCTTTAGCTTTGAGATACAACTTTAAGTTAGAGAGTGGGAATTCATTCAATGTTCACACAACGTCTCTTACTGTCAGGTAACGCTCTGTATTTCGCAGTAGTTTTACATCTGGTGTCTGTGCTGACATTCCTGTGCTAGTATGCTGGTAGAGATGCTGTAAATCAACCAGCAATGACTGGTTTGCTGGAGCTGAAAGGGGGGCAAAAGACAAAGTAGGTGACAGCAACTAAGGCTATGGTGAAGTCAATGACAGAAAAATGAAGCTTCTGTTGCTGCAGCTAAAAAAAAAGAAACTTGCTGAGGGGAAAATTACAGATAAGAAAATAAAGTCAACTGTTACTTTCACTGCCAGAAGGGGGAGACAATATTTCTGCAATGCAGGTTTAACCTTCTGACCTAAAATCCATTTTCTAAGTGTTTATTGTCACAACAAACCATTTCTGCACAGGATTAACAAATTCTGGTCCTATTTGACAGATTTGAACACATAAATATTTCTATCATCTCTCCAAGGAGGTAATATCAGTGAAAGTTTTATGTTTTTGTTCGTGTGGATTTTCTTGTTGTGGATATCATTACGCATTCTGCCAGTTTAAACATGCACTCGACATTTAAAGCCTTTCGGGCAATTAATACATCATCATCATCGTTTGCTTTGCTTTTTTTCCCCCATGCAGTAGTTTCTATATGATTATTGGAGAATTTATGTGATTTGTGCTACATTTTACTGAATATTTATGACGTATTAGATTAACTGTGTACATAGTTTTTCTGTTTCCATGTTCTGTCTCCTGTATCAGACGGTGTAATTCAGCTCTGCTCTGACTGTTTCTGTCTGAGAATAGACTGACTGCAGATCACAAACATCAGCATATTAGTTTTTTCTTTGATGATTATTTGAAACTGAATTTGCTGTGAGCTATCAGTATAGTGTGGGGATCTTGTGCTGTTATGGGAAGAAGGAACACACTTTCACTCATTTACACACACACACACACACACACACACACACACACACACACACACACACACACACACACACACACACACACACACACACCTTGTTTGCTGGTGTGAAATCCAGGGAATGTGGCAGGGTTCAGAGTTCTTAGAACACCAGCAACACACAGCGGGTTTGCCAGAGAAACCATGGAGTGCGAGACACACTTACGCACACACACATGCTCAGAAACATACACACGCCATGGCAGTGCTGTCAGTGAGTCAGTGTGTGAGTCACACTCCGGCTATGCTGCCTCTCGATTTTATAACAGCCGCCAGCACGGCACTGTATTTAATATTCCAAACAACTGTACTGTTGGACTCCGTGGCGCACACTCACATATACTCACATATGCAAACTGCACCTCCATAGACACACATGCACTCACACATTAGTTCCTCTGGCCAAATATCTGTGCACAATTAAAACTGAGGAGTTACACTGACATGCAGACAAATGACACGCTCACTTTCATGCCTTTTCATCTTCACTGAAACACTCAGACAGAGAGATGTACGTTTGTCGTTGGGGAAGACTGCAGATGAGTCAGAAGGGGAGAGGAGGGAATCCTTTGCTCTTTGTGTGCCGGATCTATAGGAGCTGCAATAATAGTGCTCTGCATCATAGATACTGACTCTATTAAGTGTGACCTATGAATCATTCTCCTATGCACTCTGACAGGAGGATATGCAAACCTTCAGGAGGATGAGGAGAAAAATACGAAAAAGGTTGTGCCTAAAACGTCAATCCCTGTCAGTGTCTGAGGTGAAATACTGAATCCCCACCTGTTCCACAGTGCAGAAATGGCAAAGAAGATAAAAACACTGGCTAGAATTAATAAGGTTGAAGCCAGATATGGATCAAAGAACTAATAGAATCCATCCAGGATCAGTCTTAGTTTGCCTTTGTTGGTTTTTGCAGAAGCTGCACTCTCATGAAGGTGAAGGTTTAAAAAGCTTAAAAATATCACATTTCATACCTTGATGATTTTCTATCATGGTTCAAAGATTGATTTTGCAGCTTTCAAAATTCAATCAGTCTGCTTGAGGCGAAACACATAAGGCTACCCACAGGCTGAAAAGAACACAATGTCTCCAGATCACAGTCTCCCAAAGTGAACAGCACAGGTGAGAAAACTTTTAAACATCCCCCTCTGGTGGTGTGTACTGGAGGTGAACCACCTCGGTGACATTGACATTTCAAAAGAAAGCCTGAACCTCGGAAAAAGCATGATTTATTGAACTGATTATGTATTGTAGGGACTTAAAGGGCCAAAGGTGAATATAATGTTGAGGGTGGAGGACGTCTGTAGGATTCATTGGGCTTCTCTCTGTAATTCAACACTGTAATGTCTTGACCTTGCTATGCAAAGTGCCCTTAGATGACTTATGTTGTAAACTGGTGCTGTGCGAATAGAAAAAAAAACAAACAAACTGTATCAATTCAGCCTGTTTGATGTTCAAAGATGACAAACCTGATACCAGATACTATATATGAAACTAGCTTGCATGGAGCTGTGCAGTGGCTGACGTGTGCTGTGGGTGTTGGATTTGATAGGAGTGGCGTGACGCTGAGGGGCAATGAGTCAGAGTCAATGATAAGGACCTGGAGCTACGACTGACCTGTCTCAGCTGTACCTCTTTTCTCTTTGCATCTTGTTGTTTGCACGGGTATCCCTGTTTGTAATTCAGCCTTTGTTTTTAAGACAATGACTCACAACCAACTCTCGGCTCCTTTTGTACCTTTTGGCTCTCGACTAACACAGGACTGGTCCGTCTTTATCCCGCTTAAATCACACGATTCTTTCTTTTTTTTGTTTGTTTCTTTCAGATCCTTTTCTCTCACAAGTCACGGTCCATTCTTCCACAGAGATCAGGGAGTGGAGCCTTTAGGTTTATCTGCAATTGGAAAAGCTCTCTGACTCACTCCCTGACACAAACACACACATTTTATAGGTGATGACTCATTGCAACACAGGCCATTCAGATCCACAGTGCACCACAGTCAAACTGGTACATGAGTGTGACTGTGTTTGCATACACATTAACCTTTATATGCATTAAGGTGCTGTTGTGCAGAGGGCTCATGACACACCACCTACGCAGCTTTTATCTCAGAGTCATGGAGATAAGTGTTGCTGTAAGGGAGATTTTAGAAACTCTCGTAGTTGTTACATTAAAAATAAATGAAATCCTGTTTTTGTTTTTTTTTTTGCATGTGTGGATATTGTGTCTTTGCTGCACAGATAAAGCTGCAGATGTGTAATATGTGTGTGTTGCATGAGACCAGAGGCAGAAAAGAATTCATCGTGACATGGCCAGCTGAGGAATGATAAATGTGTTGAGTGACTCATGCAGGACAGACATAGGAGCCATCAGCTGACACAGGGGCAGCAGCCTCCACTGTGACAGACAACATAATGTAACACGCATGCAGATGATTGGTGTCCTATACAGAAGCACATCTCACACACACATCGATGCAATATAGTTGTAAATGAACGCAGACAGTGTGGTGCAAAATGTCTCCGACTTCGTTTGTACCATTTTTTTTGCATGTCTGTGGAAGAGATGAGTCACTTTTAACTGCAGTCATCACGTAACTAATGTCACTTAGACTGATTCACACTCTGAACAATTTTCTAAAATAACAATAAACCTCTCCGCTGGCATTTTTATGCAAAGCGACTGAGGGTACACCGTGTACTTATACTGGAATTCACTGCAACAATACAAAGCATTAAAATGGACATTTTTATTCACAAAGACAAGCGACCATGTGATGCACATTCTGAGACTGTGTGTGACATAAAAAAATATAGCTAAAACAATAGCTGACTGGATATAAATTGTAAGTAAACACATTTCTCACAAAGCATTAGACTACAACAGAGAAACAGCGACTACAATACTGCTCAGGCCATGACGTGGTTTTGGCAATGACACAGCTAAAACAGTTAATGAACCTTTTGTTGTCTCTTTTTGTCCCATATAAACACATAGCACGATAAATTAGGAAGGTTCAGTTTTCATCATCTGAGTCCTCCTCTTCATCCTCATCACCCTCTTCCTCTTCAGATTCATCTTCATCCTCCTCGTCGTCCTCGTCCTCCTCCTCCTCTCTTCTCGTCTGGCGAGCTCTTTGCTGCTGTGACAACAAATAAATAGTCACTATGCAACTAAAACACTTAATTGCAAGTTGTGCTACCACGGAATCCGCTTCCTCTGGAACATTTCTCCGTCTCCAGAGTTACCAACGTTAGCAGAGACAGGTAAAGGTGTGAACGCACCCTGCAATAAAATGAAACTACATTCCTCAGGTTAACCTTTTCAGTTTTTGTAGTGTAGTACTATAAAATAGTTAAAAGGTATGTTTACGATGACACTTTCATAGCCATGTTTTACTTTCAGTTTTGCTTTCTAGTTTTATCCTGTATGCTTCTATAATCCACTTTTCTGGCTGTACATGTGACTGCAAATGTCTGTTTTGCTAAGCGCTGATTGCACCTTCTTAGATAAAATCAAACCTAGTCACGGTAGCAAAGAATGACCCCAAGATGTGACGCAAGACACAACTGAGGCGCAGCGTTTCAACAGGTGTGTACGGCAATCTGTCTCTGCAAGCTACAATCTGGACATCTCTAAATAGACGCCGTATCTGAACACACTCAGATAGACCCAGCGGAGACAGTTTTTCAAAAATATCAAATAACACTCCTCATTTAGTGAAAAATTGATGACTGGCTGTCCAGATACTTTACAAGGCAATCAATCCTATAAATTCACAAGGTGCCACTGGTGGTGTAAACTGTGAATGCGGGAGGAAATGTATGATGTTACTTGCATGCAATGATGTGTGGAAATTCAAACTGAATGATGCCTGGGAGATGCCGCACGTAATCATCAGGACAACTGATAAGAGTGGATGTTATCAAGCGCTGGCCTCTACTGGTATGAGGAAGACTACTGGGTTGGAAATCGGAAGAAGGGGATTTTTTATTTTATCACCACAGTTAAATTTATGCAACAGTTAAAGATAAATAGCAATGTTGTAAGGGAAACTTAGAGAGGGATCTTCTACGGAAATTTTAGATATTGTGTCAGAGCATTTCACACCTGTCTGTAACTTCTTACCTGTAAGGTCCCTGATGTACTCAGGAAAGACCCGGTCCGATCAAGGGACGTTTTGGAATTAGCTCGCACTATGTCTAAGCGTGAGTGGTAGTCAGGGGGGTGCAGCGAACTCCTGAACACCTGCCAAAGACAGTAGGAGGTGCTATACTTTTCCACAGAAACAAAAGACCAAAAATAATGGAAGCAGTGCCTACACACACCTAA
Organism: Acanthochromis polyacanthus; assembly: GCF_021347895.1. Classification (NCBI taxonomy): domain Eukaryota; kingdom Metazoa; phylum Chordata; class Actinopteri; family Pomacentridae; genus Acanthochromis; species Acanthochromis polyacanthus. The sequence continues at coordinate 32,604,886 of NC_067123.1, read as the reverse complement.
GGAGCACTGAATACAATGCATGATAGAAACCCATGAATTAAGAAAATTATACAGCCTATGGTGAACAGATCAAGACTTATAGTTAGGAGCTGTTAGGTCATATTTGGGGTATTTTATATTACAGTTATATAAAACCTAGAACACCACATAGATTTCAAAACAGTCCAGTAAATCAGCAACTAAGCTGGCAGTTAATTATAATCAAGGAGCTCATAACTCTGACAGCAAACACAACAAGCTGTCCTTTAAACCACACCAAAGGTTTTTACTGTGTACAAGCTAAATTCAGCCGTGGCTCTCGATCTGGATTATCTTCATGCCTGTCATTGTGCCTGTTTCAGATGATTCAATCTCTCATGCTTTGTACTGTGAGTCATTGAAAAACAGCCTCGTCTCGGTGAGGAGTTTTGCTTCAATGTGAATGGAAGGGAGATGATTCAGTGCAAAAACACACGGATGAGATGGCATGGGGTGGAGGAAAATAGCACAAGGGCATCTGCAGGAGGAACCTCCCTCGCTGGATATCATTGATCTTTTGTTTTCCCACTACATGCTTTCTATCTTAAAATAGTGCAAGCGAACCTCTCGCCAAATTGTAAACAGAGAGACAGCAGCTAGCATGGCTGAATAGATGGTGCTGTATTCAGAGCAGGTTACTTTAAAGTTACCACATCAGTTAAAGGGCGTGGACTGTACAATATGTATGAGCAATGAGTAATGGGTGCAAAAGACCATTAACCTTCAGGTTAATCAAGTTGAGACCAGAGAGTGTACATGAAGCTCGATCAGCTTTTAGCCCAAAGTTCACCGTCACACTTGAATTTGCATCTTTCCTCTCAGTGCTTGTTAGAGGAACTAAAATGAACAATCAATTACTACAACTCAGACTGCATTTTCAAACAAACAAATAAACACTGGCAGGCTAAAAATGACTGGGCCTACCTCCAGGTCCGCCTCCTCGTCCACACTTTGAATGCTTTGGTAGGCCAAAGTGTACACCTCCAAAGCCTTAGCATGGAATGACATTTCCACAGTCACAAACTCACTGAAGACTTTCTGTTGGGTGGGAAAGCACAGAGACGATATTTCAATACTGAACGGACACAATTTGACACAATTTAAATGAACCACAACCGCCTGGCGACCACAACACATGAAGAAAAGAGTTCTGAAATTACAAAGCAAGAATAGTATCAAACAGCTGAAGGAGGACTGAAAGGTGGGGGCAGATTGTAGAAAACCCTCAAAATCATCACTGTCTGGTTTCTATTCACTGCCACCCACTTCTTCAACGAACATTCTCTCAACTGAAACTGTCTTACAATGACAGAAAGTTCAGCCACGGCAGACCTTGATGTCCTGGATCTTCTGCTTCTCAAACTCGTCTATTGTCTCCTCCAGTTGTTTTGTGGTCCGTGTGGCGTCCATAGTGGCTCTCTGGAGCTCACTTTCAGCCTGATGGCAGAGTTACATTGAAAAAATGAGCAGTTCTTGCTGCATCTGTCAACCAAGCATTTGCTAATCAGTGTCAAAACACAATGTTTAGCAAAATGGACGTTTCTTTTTTTTAGAAGTGGAACAAAAGCTAACCCCTGCTGGTACCTCTGTTTTGCAAGTTTTCTGAATATACGTCATGCTTGTGGTCATACATCACCAGTGATAAGATGTACAGATTACATGGGACACACCTGTGACTGAAAATTTGGTCAAGGAAGCATGAAATTATCTCAGCTTGTTGTCTTTGTTCACTGTGCAGGCAGATCCTGAACAACAAAGTGTAGTTGGACATTGAATTGAGTACACAGTCAGACACTGTTAAATAAAACTTTTCACAGTTGACACGGCAAATATTCTAAATAGCTTCAACTTTACTTTACTGTTGCAACAGCATTTAGCAACAACAAGGACTTCAGCTGACATTAATTGATGTCAGATGTATTAGTCATATAGTGCCGTCGGAGTGTAGTTAATGAAATGAAAGAATTTAAGAAGAGAAGTGAAAACAGGCAAGGATACAATGATCTGCCTGTCTGAGGGGTTCCTCTGTCTGGTCCTCTCAAGCTGAGCCATCTGTTTGGCTTCTCTGTCTCTGGCACTCTGAGTCGCCTTCAGATCCTCCTGCAGGGACGCACAAGGGCACAGCAGTTATTATGAGAATTAACAATGACAGTCAATAATACAGTTTCTGTCAGTTTTTCAAATGCTTCAGAGCGTAATCTAACATTGAAGCATTCAGTGTAACTCAGTGTTTCCTGATCAAGACCTCAAGTAGAGTCCATTGTGCAAGTTTTATGTCTTTACTCTGAAACAGTTGGCGATGTAGCAGTGACATTGTAACGTAACATATGTGAAATAGCCACAGAGAAGAGAATTAATTGTGATTAGAGAAACTAATACCCATAAGTATTCAAATTTCAGTTTTATTATCACTCTGCAAAACAAGATTGTACAGAAAAACTTCAGATGTTTTAAAGCAGCTTTAAGCTGCTTTGAAAAGTAGCTCACTTTTCACATGACTAAATAATTTCATTTGGTCTGATTTAATTACATTTTGGCTCTCTGAACAATCACAAGCCTTACAAATCAGGCTGATTTCTATGGCCCAGAGCAAAACAACAAACAAACAAAAAAAAAAGCAGCATTTGATGCTTTTTTTTAACTGTAAAATCAAGCACACCTGCAGTTCATAAAATGATATAAAGACATAAAAAGCTTTTTTAGATTGTGAGCATGATTATTTAAATCTTCAAAGGCATCACTGCCAATTCACTCCACAAGTGCAAATAGCCAAAGCCGAGCAAGGCGAACATCGACTTCAGATACTTTGGAAAGTGGTGCAGCATATGGGAAAGACCCCACATGCCAGAAAGAATCAGTGGAATTTCTTTTGATCTTGGTTAAAATATAATGCCAAATATGACAGGTGCTGGCAAAGGCTCAAAGAATGTCTGAAGTGGCAGAGGAATATAATCATTAAAACAATACTGCCCTCCTGTGCTCATAGAAGGGTAATGACACTTACAGTAAATTGCTGTGTCTAACAAAATAACTACATTTGTTGAATGCATATAAGCGTTTAAATGGTGATATTTTGACAGGCAAAGGTAAGAAATAAAAAAATGTTGATCTGATAAATTGCACAAAAGTTAGTACATTTAAATATTTTTGTATTAGACGCATTTACAGTTCAGTAATTCTGTCACATTGTAAGCTCTTTTTTTTACTGAGGTGTAATTGTATTATTTTCATAAAGAGCAACTGAAACATGGAGTAAGCCTCATCTCTGTCATTTAGTTGACTTGGAATCTGTGTAGATATCACTCACAGCAACACTCACCCTTTTACGCTTCACGACAGCTCCATAGCTTTTTAACGGCTCTATGACTTTGGCTTCCAGTCTTTCTACCTGTAAGGCAAACTTCACATTAAGTTCCATCCTGCTAAACAAAATTTGACATAACAGGAAATTAAAAGTAAAAGTCAAAGCAGGTTCCACCTCAGCTTGGCGGTAGTCTTGAATCTTGGCCAGGTGGTCAGCATACTGCTTCATGCCCCTCTTTAGGTTTGGCGTTTCTGTGTCTGCATACAGGCCGATTTCCCGGACCAGAAGGTCTGCTTTGTCTCGGAGTCTGGCTGTTTTGCGGACATAAGCGGCAAACAGTTGGCACATGTCTCCAAAATGTTTCTCCACATTGGTGATGTTTTCCTGGATCCTCCTTGTCTGGCTGTCCCTGGAGAAGATAAACAGCAGTAATCAAATTGTACTTTTCAGAAGCACATTTCTTTCTTTATCTGTATGTGGAAGACATGATAAAGTGTCATTTTTTCACAATAACAGCTATAAACATTATTTTTTTTAGTTTAATCAAGTAGCAAGCCAAGTGTTTAGAGGAGAAGCAGCACAAGAGTGTCAGCCGAGGTATTGAATGTTTACGTACACATGAAATAATATTTTAGTTTCTTTTGTAAAAGGTCATAAAAGTACAGGAATAGCAGCAGTGGTAAGGTGTTAGTGGGGCTCTTTGTTATTAACTTGTGTTTACCTATGATTAGATCGAGATTAACATGTATAGTGAGCAAACTGCTGGTTGGTGTTTACTTTAGATTGTTTTACTTCTTGTGCTTTGTAGATTATAGAGCTGGGAGATCACCTGTGGATTTGTGGTGACATCAACATCATTTTCTGTTGGAAAATGTCCTTGTGAATGTAGTCATTCCCTGATGGCATATTCCCAGTGCATCAGTGGTCTGCTAATCGGTGTGCCACTCCCCTGCAGCAAAACGCTTTCTTTTTGTGACCGCTTTTTGTTTTCTTACAACTGATGTTTTTGACCCTGGATTTAATAAACCTGCCTGTTATAGTATTGTTATAGTATTTTGACCAACACTGACTGTTATTGAAGTTCATATGTATTCATATCAATGGCTAAGCCTGAGACCCCATTCATTTAACTGCAACTACCCATTCAGAACCATAACACACTGTGGATGTGATGTGATGTATTGTATTTTGTTTTTAGACTCTTTTTCAAAGGCAGTCTTGACACATTTAGCCAGCTAGCCGTAGTAAAATCTCCATATTAGCTACTGTTTTCCATAAGGTCTGCACTTTATTTTGGTATTTGTAAAGACGTCCGCTTCGTAGCCAATGAAAAGAGAGGAGTTTTTGTGTGGAACGAGCGGTTAAATTCACTCATGAACAACTCGGTGTGACTATCACTAATAAATATAAAGAGTGAAAGCTTTAGTTATCTTAGTAACAGCTAGCTAAACTACTTCACGACGTCCTCGCGGCTCCTGCCAGGTTGATTTTTGTTAAAGCTAGCGTTTACTTAAGGAGCAGCTCTACATCTTAAAATAACAACAGAAGACTTGTTTCGACGGTGAACATTTCTTACCTCGCTCTGGCATCCGGTGTACGGCTCATCTCTACAGACTGACTGTAAGGTAAATGTTTTTTGTGTAAATTCACTTTTATCGGCACCCTGCTTTAACGCTAGCCAACTAGTTATGCTACTCTCTCCAACAGGCTAGCACGCCAGTTAGCCGTTTCCATGGAGTCACCCCACCGTTTCCGCTTGAGCAGGGCATTCTGGGAGTTGGAGTCGTTTGTTTTATACTGCGCTACCTTTTCCCTCCTCTACCAGAAATTTGAAATACCATCTTATTACTTAAACAGGGAAATAACTACTTAAGGAAATAAATTTTTATCAGAGAATAGGACTATGAAATACATCGTGAAATGAATAAACGAGGACATGCACATATAAATAAATGTAACAAATACAGATTTTCAAGGACATTTTCAAACGATTGCTTTTATTTATTTACTGAAGTAACTGAATTTATTTATTTAATAGAAATTTTAATTTATTTATGCATTTATGTATGTATGCATCTATGTATTTATTAATTTAATAGTGAACAAACAGTTACTGGTAGTTTACAGCTAAACAATAGAGAAAAGTTCACAAATTTTAGAAAGGAAAAGAGACCTAAGTCAATTTATTGTTTTGTTATCTTGTTTTTATGGTACTTGATGCAGATTTACACTAAAATTCCACTAGATTTCAGAGAATGTCGTCTGCTTTCATTCTACATTATTATTTTTGTTCCATTATTAGATATTCCACACTTCCTGCTGAACTGCTTGTAAGATTTGATTTACTTAGATGATAATAACAATAACAACAATAATAAATGCATTTATATGGCACATTTTGTGACACACACATAACTAAAAACAGCTGAAATTATTCAGGTTTTGTCTCTGCTTAGAGAGCTCAAAATACAAATCTATTAGTGTCCAACAAAGACCCTAACTTCTTATTAAATCAATAATGACACTTTCATTTATAAGAATCCCTCATACAACAACAGCAGCCTGTTTGGTTAAGTATTCGCCTGTTTCAATCTGATATTTCTGACAGATTTTTGGTGACCTTTATATTTTTGTTGTCACAGTGTTTGTCAGCTAGTCCTAATTTCTTCATTTTTCTCTACAGTACCATGGACAGGTACCCAGAAGGAAGATAAAAGGCCTTCATTCAAGACATACTTTTCAAGGTAAATGTCTTCTAAAGATTGCAGCTGTTTTGTACCAGTTCTGATTTTGGCTCTTTGATCAAAAAGATAAATTGGTATTATTTATTATTTTGCTGAGTCACTGAGCCTGTTTATTCCAGCGTAAAGTCGAGCTATAAAAAATATATATATTGGGAAATCAATAATATTGTGCCATGCTTATTAGAGTATGCAAAAATATTTAAAAGTAATTTAATATCTTCACGGTTTCCACCCTGGCCATTAGCAAGTGAATACTCCGGCTGGAAAATCCAAATATTTGGCTGCTTGCTATGGTTTCTCTAATTCCCCAAATAGATTAAGGTACATTGCAACAAAGAGGGCCACAAATAGTCCTTTTCAACAACAGCTTGACTGTTTTTGAACTGATGCCAAGAGCAGACTTTGTGATCACTGAAATGAATGGAGGCCTCATTGTAATTCCCTCCTCTGTGTTTGGGAATGCATGAATGTCACCAGCTGCCACGTCTGCTCCTCTGTGGAAAATGTCCAAAAACCTTAATTATCACGCTTAATCATCCATGGGATTGAAGCGGGGGAGATCCCACTGTAACAGATTGGAGATGTAAAACACGGTCATTGCATTGAGCTGTGTGCCTGGAATCCCAAGAGGACCTGGTTTATACTCTGTGATACAGCTGATGCTGCTATAGATTCATTTCTTGTTAAATGCGTCTGATAGAACTCTCGTCTGTGAGGACTGATGGGTCATTACACGTGGATTTTTTTTTTATTAATTTGATGAAAATACCGGCTAGTTTAAACAGCATCCACCATGCCTTCTAGTGCACATTTTAAAAAAACCTTCTGCATGCCAATTACAGAGTGCTGTGATGAATTCTCTTGATTGGGTGGTTTTGCCAGATATTGTCAGTATCTTTTAATTATTTTGTTATATGTGCATGATAAAAACACAGATGATACATGTAAAGAAACCTAAATACATGGTCAGAGAAAATAGCCCCAGTTGGACAGATTTTGTATCCATTTCTGTTACTTCAAGTAATAGAATAGAATAGAATAGAATAGAATAGAATAGGTCTTTATTGTCACTGTTACAGAAAACAATGAAAATCAGCTTAGCACTCTCCGTGTAGCAGCATTAAAAATAAACTATATAAGGCAATATTAACACACACTAAAAAATATATACAACTGAAATGTAAGAGCAGAGTGTGTGCAAGTGTGTGTGAGTGTTTTGCATAGGTGTGATAATGTGGTTGTAGACAGTTAACGGAAACTGAGAAGTCTATTGGGTGAAGCGGGTGTTACCTATGGTGGAAGTTTTGCTCCAGTTTTCAATGTGTTTCCAAAACGGCAGCATTTTCCTTTGAATTTTCCTAAAAAATAGTGAATTTCAAGATCTTTCACTGCCAAATTACAATACAACTAGATGAGCCCTCAGTAGAGGGCAGAACCACGCCCTCTGCTGGCGAAAACCCTGTCCTCCCTATACAACTGATGCAATATGTATCAATTTAGATCATCGTACGTATCTCCCTTCCTACTTGATCTGCTGACCTGTAACTCCACAACTGAGCAGGGGACCTTAGACTGATCTTCAGTGCCAAGTTTGATTATCCTGACTTCCGCGGTTGCAGAGATATCGGACCGGACATAGCCACATACGTACATACATACATACATACATACTTACCCAGCCAGATACTGCACCAAATGCAATAACCCCGCCGACGTACCTGTCGGGCGTGGTTAAATATCCCGCAGTCAAGGCAAGATTTTTCATTTTCCTCAGTGCGATTGCATAACTCAACCACAGGATGGCAATCTACTTCCATCTGTGATTTTGCACTAGAGGTAGACAGGAATTTACATGGTTACAGGTGGATTCTGAATCATTTGTTCGCACATTAAGACTTCACTTACTCTCCTCACTTCATCTCCATCATCACATGTTTACATTATTCAACACTTGCTGGCAGTAACCCAAGTCTAGATTCAAAATCCCTAAACATTCTAACAAATACAGCAGCTGCCCGTCTTGCTGGTGTCCTACAGGATCCTTGTGTTGAAAGAAGCCCGGGGCTGTTGAGTTATTTGCCTTGGCTGCTGGTAAATGTATTCAGGAGTGGTGTCATCTTTTTCTACAGTGCATCTGACTTTCTTAAAGAACAGATGGTGTTGTTTCCAAACTACCAATTAGCACGGAGAAGGGTAGCAGGCACTAGCAGCGGCTCTCTCTCTGCCTCTTTTCATGCTCTCTCTCCTCTCTCTCTTGCTGTCTTTGTCCCCCTGTGCCCTCTTGTTCCTTCTCCAGCTCTTTCTGCTTCCCCTCTCTGCTCGCCTTTCCCCTCTGCAGCCCTCTACACTGCAGTGGCACGGCGACACCGGAGAGATGTGTGGCCCTGCTGAACAGATTGGGAGTGACATATGTCAGACGTAGGGGGAGTTAGTAGAGCAACCGAGTGTGTGTGTGTCCCCCAGCGTGCTTTGCGTGTAAGTGTGTGTTGAATCTCTCCCCCTTCAGGTGGGAGTCCTGGTGTGAAGACCCCAGACTTGAGGCTCTCCTCCCACACAGAGGCACGCATACGGCTTTTAGATTCCCCGTTAATAACAAGCGGGAGACTGTGGGAGGCGTGTGTGTGCTCAGGGATGCTGAGGATTACGAACAGTGTGATATCTTGTTTGCCACTTGGTGCATAAAATGAAATTACAAGCCAAGAGTCAATATCTCATCATGCTGATTTTGGCTAACCTCTCTCTCCTTCCTCTAACTGCTACATTCCTCTGATTTGGCAGAGGGACACAGTGCTGCTCTCTTGCAGAAATTAACTCTGAAATATCCAGTGGGAAATACACCCGTCCTCTAGCTCTATACTTCAGATTTCATTGTTATAACTTTTAGATATGGGCCCTAAATTAAGAATTGATTCATTCCCAGATGCAATTAAATGCTCCCTTGGAGTGCATCTAAATAAAAAAGAAGCCAAATTCCCAAATCCGTCACACAGACAATGAAGAGGCCTGTCTTATTCAGTTGAGCTTTTACATCCAACTAAACTTTATTACAACAGAAGTGTCAGCTTTGAATAAAACACACTGATGTAGCTTCTGTACAGACCTATTTCCCCTCCAGTTTATGTAGATGTAGCCTACTTTAGCTTGACACACAAACAAGATGTCACAAATCTTTCTCTCTGTGCACCATGATAAGTGCTTTCTGAATTGCACATATTGGATATGAAATTCTCTGATATTCCCCTTTAACTCCAGCAACCTTGAACAAGAGCCCTCCCTCTGTAGTTAAGCGGGTGCTTGAAGGGCAAGCCGACGCAGACACGGTCCAGTGCTTTTATTGACCCAATGAAAAACCTCTCTGTGTCTCCAGGGACTTGGAGCTCAGGTTAGGGTCTTTGTTGTCTGCGTTCATTAGTGTCTCCTTCACCATCTCTCTCTCTCTCTCTCTCCATCTCTAGCTCTCTGACTCTCTCTCTCTCTCCCAAACACCTCCTCTTCTAGCTCCCTCACTCCTTCTCTGCTGCTCTTTTCCCCCCGAGGAGCTGGCGAAGAAAATGTCACCAGATCAAATTAGCGGGAGCCTCCAAACACTGCCTGTCCGCCTCTGTCTATTCCACAGAGTGATAGCGTCACTCATGGAACTTTCAAGAAGTTTATTTGTGTCCAAACTTTATCTTCCTCAGGTATGATACTCTGACGCTGGTAAAAATGTGTATTACCTTTTTCGGAAAGTAATTCTAAAGAGCATTTTACTTTTTTTTCTTAGTCATGACTCTTGAAAGGCACATATACATGCATATGTGATTTGTCATAGTTCAAGTCTACATATGTTGGTTATAGGTATTAGTTTGTGAGTTCCTTAAGTATTTAAATAATAGCACAGCATTTTGATAAATGTGCTTCTTCACTTTCCTGCCAAAAGTCAGATAAAAACATTATTCTAATGTGCATGCAAATATGAAACTGAAGCCAGGAAAATGTAAACAAAGCTTTCAAAAATAACAAAATTGAATACGGGTTGTTATATTTGTGTACAAACCCAAGAGTTAAAATCGCAGGTTATGATTTTTAGAAGCGATAATGTCACATAACTGACATAACAAAATATGTAACTTGTTTTTGTGAGACTTTCAACAGATTAAAGAAGCAATATATAACATCCTTATGTGCATTTAAGAAGGTAGTTTTGGTTGTTTAATGCACAATTGAGAATTGTATTGCTTCTAACTTCTCATCTTTATTAAGGATTAACTATAGCTAGTTTCTCACTGAATCAGAACGGCAGCACCTCTGGATTCTTGCTGCCCGTCCTTTCTGCTGTGTCACCACCACCACATAACTAATTCATAGCACATTTCATATTCATAGCCTTCTTTACTTGACTGAAACGCATCAGACATAGTGATTTCTCTCTTGGACTGGCGTTATCCACCTTAATGCATTTTAGTGGAGTGAGCGAGAGTGTCTCCAGACGTCTATCTCTGCAAACAAATGACTTTAATGCATGTTAACCTTGGTGGCAGTAAAAGGTATCACCATTATTCCTCTTAAACTATACAGTGTCGATCAGAGTCTGTCGGGGGGAAAAGCTGGAGCACTTCCAGGACTCATTACCTACCGACCGCAAAAAGGCCCTCACTGAAAATGACTTCAGACTACTGAAAAAGAGGAAGAGGCTCGGATGAGAGCACAATATTGTATGTATTTTTCTAGTTTAAAGATGTGGGCAAAAAGATTGTGTGGTCTTAGTTTATGTTAACTGAATGAATGGGATGTTGTAGGCTAAAACTGTTTAAGGAACACAGGAAAAAGAACAAAACCATCTACAGGAAGTAGAGTGAAAGGAACACACAGAAAGTCCATTTCCACAGTGCTTCATCACAGCCGGATGAAAGTGGCCACTGTCCTTCTGCCATCAATATGCAAATGGGAAAAATAGCCCTTGAGTGCGGGGAGCAGTTCCCTCAAGTGCATTCATTAGCCACCATTAGCATAATTGATTCCCAGTCCTGCCATAAAACTGGTCACTCCCTGTGCCTCTCGCTCTCGGGAATCCTCCGGGGACTTCATGGGCTAACTTCAATCATAAATCATTAAAGGACACTACTAGCCAATGGACTGTGCCAAGGCCCCAGAGACGTGCGAGCAACAGTAATACTGTCACTGACATCTAAATCATCGATGTGACATATAAAGGTGCCTACAGGCTGACATATCCTACACTCCACCTCCCTATCCTTATTTCTTAAATCCGTGTCCTAAAAATGTATGCGCCCTATAATTAGGCAACATGTGCCTCAACACAGCATATGTCAGGGAATTGTTGAATATTTGCCATATTTTGTGATATTTTATAATGCGCTTAAATCTTAAGGGTGAAAATGGCAGCTATTTTGGGTTTAATCAGCAGCCTTATGAGAGGAATTTGTTTGTGTGCACAACAGCAGAAACCACGATGAGTATTCTACGAGGTGCACCTCTGTCATAACTTATTTTGGTAATTAAATGAACATCAGGACTGCAGACTAGTTACTGCAGAAGTCATGATAGCTATTAGCTTGAACCGTATTTCTCTCTCCAGCATCACCATTCAGAGCAGGTGTGCGGCTTATTAAGGCTCCTATTAGAAAAAGAGAGAGAGAGGGAGAGAGTCTGTGCAGTAAAATATATTTTTTTCATTCCCTCTATCCAGCCTTCCTTCCATCTGTCCTGCAATCCATCCATCCATCCATCCCTCCTCTTTACAGTCTAATTAAACTCATCAAGTTGTGCAGTGAAGGTTCCCTGCGTTTCAGAGAGGCAGAGAATGACTGAGAGGGACCCGGAGAGAGGAGAGGGAGAGATAGCGGCGTGCTCATGATGTATCGCCACCTCGCAAAATAAAACATATTCATAAAGAATATTCATTACCTCTACCAGCCATCCCACAGATGGCCAGAAAATTGGCTTTGTGTTGAGATGTGGATTCAGGCATGCATATTAATGGAAGACAGATGTAAACGCATATTCATATTCTTTGGCTCCTCTTTTTTTTTGTGACAGACAAAATGATAATGCATCCACTTAGGAGAGGGGAAAAGGGGGCTGCATACGGGAAGCAAATCACCTCTAATGCGCTACTGGGTTATTGGCTTTTTGTGTGACTGGCAGTGTGTGTCCCTATTTGTCTAGTGTGTATTTGCATGGAGTTGTCCATCTATAGTTTAAGTGCTTTCTCTCTGTCTATCACCAGCAGTCTCTCGCACACACACACACTTTTAGGTACAGGAAACTGCTATGAAGAAGTTATTTTGCCTACTCTCCATGACATAACACCTGTCAGTGTACCACAATGCAATTTAAAAGAACCCAAAACTGCATCCTACAAAATATAATACCACCATTTTTACCACCAAAACCACTACCAATGTTCCCAAGTATCATGTCCCACACTTCGATATCTCTTTATTCAGTCCTTTGGACTTCAAGATCTTATCTTCTTCCATTGGCCACAGAAACCAGCAATTTGTCATCACCTTTATAAAGTTCATATTACCACCACAAGAGGACAGTAGCGCTCTCTCCGCCTCCTCCTTTTAAAGAAGGGCCACCAAATTCTTCCCTCTCACCTTGGATGGCTGCATAACCTCAACATCTGTAGCATGTAAATCCCCATTATATACACAGTCAGCTAAAAACATGAATTGCAGTGGTCTGGCCAGCTTTGGTGGAGCTTCCTGATATTTTTGGAGGGATAATCTGAAGGATCAAGCACCGCTAAACTAAAATATTTTGCCAATCTCAGACAGAAACCCAAGAACAGTGCAAAAGAAAAGTGAAAAAGTGGTATGAATTGCTGTTTTACACTATGATTTTGGAGTTCCCACTACACTAAAAAGGTCATCTAGTACATTGCATGTGTGTTTTGATGTTATTTATGTTTTTAAAGCCAAATTGTGAAACTGATAACTTACGATTCTAATTATTTTACTGTGCAAAATATTCCTGCCAGTGTTAATGTACAACACTTTGTCATGATATACAGTATAATTAAACCATTCCACCAACAACCACGCAGCCACTGCCCCAATAACCCAATCCCAGGGCTTCCCCCCCATACATATTAGATTCCATCTCCATGTTACAGCCTGTATATGTCACAGTGAGAATAGGGGAGGTTTTAATAGAAATGGCCTCATAAACCCTCAATCCTGTAACAGTGCGCTGCTCAATTGGAATAAAACCTTCTTTGTGTAAGTGTGTGCCAATATGGAAAATTAAAGCCAGTTAAGTGTTAAATCAATGGAAGCCATAAAAGTTACAGGGTGATATTAAAATGTGGAGGCCGAGGGGGGAGGGGGGAGGGCAATAGTGGCATTAACACGCTGGGCCTGAATTATCATGTTAATTTAATATCCAGTCTTCAAATGAAGCAGAAAGCCCAATAAAGGTCAATTAAGCAACTAGCCTCCCATCTCCATTTAGAATTTTATGGTCTCATCTAAATCATAGAGCGGGTGTCGGGTGCAAGGGGCCCCATTGGCTGCTGGAGACCTCTGGGACCCGACGAGGCTACAAGCTTTTAACATCTAAGTTCATGACGGCGCACAGTTTGGATTGGGACAGCTCTGTGATTGTAGCCCCGCCATGCCCCCTATAACTATTTTGAATTATAGATGTTATTCTTGCCGCTTGCACTCAAGAACAAGGTTAACATATCTAGCTCCCATTTTATGCAGCCTAAATGCAGCTGTTGGAAACAAGGCCAAGTTGCATCCAACATGAACTTTCTGCCCACGTGAATGTGGGTGGTGAGCAGGCTTCTGCTTCCATCGCTGTGTGCTGTAGATAATTTCTTACATCTGTGAAAACTGGTTCTGTCAGGCTGCCTGATTTTCTCCTAAAGGAAGAGGAATTTCTTCCATTTGCACTCACAGTGAAAAGACATTAAAGACCCCCAGCGCCAATGGACAGCTACCAAACTGCCCATTTATCGACACCAACATCTCTCAGCTTTCTTTCCAGTTTTCTATAAACTGAAGACTCAGATGTTTCTCTTTTTTCGCCTTGTCTTCTTCTCATCATGTGGGCAAATCTATCCTGCTGTACTGACTGTTCATTAGAAACAGATGCACCTCCTACCAATGTGTGCGGATGATGTGTACTAACCTAGACCTCACCAAAAACTTTGGTTCTTACAGTTATTTCTCTCCAGTCTCAGATGACTCAGTGTGAAACATTATAAACTTCCAGTACTTTTTTTGAGTTTGTGCTGTTTAGGACAAATCCACGTCTTTATGATGCCTTTGCAATTGTGCTGCAGCTGAATATGCTAAAGTAAAGTCAAAGCAAGTAACCCTTATTTACATAGCACATTTACAACAACAAAAGCTGACTCAAAGTGTTCTCCATTTGAGACAAAAGATTAGCATTCCAGGTTTACATGACTAAAGAAGTAAAAACTACATATTGGCACTTTAAATGTTAATGTCAAGGCCTTACAGTATTATAAAGAAACACTTCCCCTTGCATGTGCCTGAATGGGTAAAGCTATTCAGTGTTTAACAAAGAAGCAAAGAAAATGCTTCTTGTATTTCTGTACCCCTTTAGAGTCTTCTTGTGACCCCTTGTAGGAATCTTGAACCCCAATGTAGAAACCACTAATCTCTGTACACTATTCTTTTCATCTCCTTTTCACTGTCACTCTTTGCATATCTTCTGCCTTAATTCCATTTTCATTCACATTTATAATTTTAGCAGGATAAACCTTCAATAAATAAAATCTAATACATACTCAGAATTATATAATCTGTTGCGGTTCAGCGACCCGCGGGCGGGCCGTTTTGATATCTGCACAAGCATTTTTCGAAATAGAACGACACTGCCAACTCGATGATAGAAACATTATACACCGATGGAAAGCTTAGATTCTCATGAATCCCCCGGTATAAACAACTTTCAGATGTGATTACCACAGCGGGTAATATAAACACATTTGTCCGACAAACAACGAATATCCATCCATCCGTTCTCTATACACGGCTTCAACGTACACAGCGCGACTCACATTTCCGGGTTCATTATTACACACAGATGAAAATATTCCACAAAAAACGGCCATAATCCAACCTTGGACATCCAGACGAAACAAGCCAGTAAAATATTTTGTCCAAAACATGTCTTGAAGTCGGTATATAATCCACGAATAGGTCGTTTTCGAGGAAATGTACCTCGCAATGCACGTCCAATATTCCCTGTATTTCTCGTCATATTTTTATTTACAAATAAAATATTAGCAATTTTTTGTACTGAAAATGGCTGGAATTGACTGCAGCTTATAGGATAAACTGACCTTAATCTACATATACATACATAAATACTGTATATACACTAGTCAGGTGTAACATTATGACCACCGACAGGTGAAGTGAATAAAACTGATTATCTCTTCATCATGGCACCTACGAGTGAACGTTTTGTCCTCAAAGTTAGAGGCACAAGAAATGGGCAAGCGTACGGATTGGAGCGAGTTTGACAAGGGCCAAATTGTGATGGCTAGAAGACTGGGTCAAAGCATGTCCAAAACTGCAGCTCTTGTGGGGTGTTCCTGGTTTGCAGCGGTCGGTACCTATCAACAGTGATCCAAAGAAGGAACAGTCTATCTATCTATCTATCTATCTATCTATCTATCTATCTATCTATCTATCTATCTATCTATCTATCTATCTATCTATCTATCTATCTATCTATCTATCTATCTATCTATCAAGAGGGAATTGCTCTGGATTGTATTTAATTCAGATAATGAGCTATAACTCGTGTTAATCCCTAAAGTGCTTTGTATTAAATTACATCTCGACTGATATTTGTATTCATAGGTGACTTTCCTCTGGATGGACCCTCTGTGCTCCCATAGGACCCATTTATTGATTGAACCCAACCTCAGGACCAGAAAAACCCACTAATGTATCAAATAACTACCAAAATAATGACAAGTCACCGACTCACTTCACTGTAATAAGAGTGGAGGCTGAAGTTTAGTATTGATGTCCTGTGACACGATGGTGGACGAACAGTCAAAAAAATGATGAATAATTCGCTTGTAAGCGCAATACTCATCGACCACTTATTGACCTCTCTGAGCTCGACTGCCGCATTGACACGGCTTTATGCAGATCCATGGTCTTATGAATAAATCATACTGAGCTAGTTAGAGCTAGTCTTTCAAGGTTTGCAGTTAATAAACAAAAGAAGGAGCTCTGCTGTTGTGTGACCTGAAACACAGTACTGTTTTAATTGCCTCTGAAAGCTGTGACAAGATGTGGACAAAGAATCCTCGAAACAAATAAGCTTCTAATGGCCACATCTGACTTCAGTGGCATCTCAACCTGTGCAGTGATGTCTCTCTCTTATTTTTAAAAATCATTTATTGCATTGTTTGTATTCAGCTGTGGAGTTGGTGCAGCATGTTTTGTTTACAATGTTAAAGAAACTAATTAGAGCAACTTTCTCATATCTGTTTTCATGGCATTTGAGCTGAAATAGTCAATTCTCTTTCAAGTCATTTTTAAGCAAAAAAATGCCCCCAAACTCAATATTTTGGATTCTTGTAACTGTCAGTCAAACAAAGCACGGCATCTTAAAGAATATTCTTGAACCCTGGGTATTTGTGAAGAACATTTTCTGCCACATAGATTGATAAATAAAGATAAAGATTCCCAGATTAATAGATAAGAGCCACTAGCTATTTTGATTTTGCAAGTAAACTTCTGCTGTCACACAAGTATGACTAAATTATAAAAGAAGATTTTATTATTCATGCTTTAAGCTTTCACAGCATGCATCCTGACACTTGACAGTTTAAAAATAATGACAACATATATTGTAAAGCAACCTTTATAGTGACTAAAGAGCAGCACAGTGGCTTCACAGATGGCCGTAGTGAAGATGAGAATTCAAGAAAGTTCCACTGATGGCAAAGCTTTGGGGAGAGGTTAAGTACAAAGACTGCTAAGTCCTGCATAACACTCCCATTGCACGTGGAACAGCAGTAGAGATGCACACATGGCTTGTACATCAGTACACTTTCCGTCTTCGAAGCGCCCCATACAAAATGCATCATATGCAACAATTCAGCGAAATGTTACAGAGCAAAGTGAGCATCCTTGCCTCCTTCCACATGCTACGCATCTGGATAGTGTCTGGGCACATTACATGAGTGAATGGGTTAGTGACCCAGATTCTCTAATGGGATTTTAGGTGTCTAAAAAATAGAATTGCTTTTCTCCACTCTGACAGATGTTCGTCTTCGATAATTCTGTAAACATTTAACCAGCTACACACAGATATGAGTGACACAAAAAATAACTATACATATGCAGTGGCGTGTTTTTTTGAGCTTAGGTTTGATGAGGTTTTCTTCAACTTGCATGCCATCTTAATGAAACATTTATTCTCTGCCCATGCCTGAATGCCTAAAATTCTAAAGTAGCTTTGCTCTCTCATAGTCACTTTCTGTATTATTAAGTAAAGCGAGACAGACCTGGGTCTTTGTTTATCAGACGAAATAAGATATCAGATATTCCAGTACACCCAGAGAACACACGCACACTCTGTGCTGCCTGAACCTGCCTGTGAAGCCACGCTGTGCTGAAGGCAATCTGTCTCCCCCACCCATAACGACCATCTGTCATTAGCGTAGATCAATGGAGATGATAGATGGGGAGCACTTGCTGTGCTGACAGAAGCACTGAGAAAGGAGTCCAGGAACGACCACGGTTATGGTGCGTGGTCTTGACCCAGCAGGCAAAAGCCCTGATGTTAATTTAGCATCGGTGCTGAGGCTGAGCTGATCAGAGTTTGGACTGTCAAACAAAAAGAGAGCCATAAACCGGTTTTTGAAAATGCAAATCCATTTTAGTCAGTTTTCAGAGTGTTGCATATGTTTAGAGCACTCCCACATGTCTTTACTCCTGTGCCAGAAGTGTTATAAATTCTCTCTGAATAATCCATTTTCCTAAGCACTTGGTGGGTTATTCAAAGCATGTCATATGGAGTTGATGTAAAACAAGGCAATAAAACAGGCAGAGAATGGCCTGTGCCACGTCTGCCTCTACACATCTCAAAGCATGACAGGCCCAATAACCAGCCTCAACCAGTCTGGATCCACTGGGTAAAATCAAGAGGACTGGACATGATTTGATGAAGCCCATTTCACACTTTCTGAGAGATGGACGGTCCAAGGCCGGTTCAAATCCCTTGGGATTTTGCACAAGAGCATTGGAGGATTTTCAACACAAGTCATTGTTAACAGAGTGAAGTAGACAAAATGAAGAGCTTTTCTCCAATTTTACCCACCAAAATTGAATTCTGAGCTACCTTGTGGGATTTATCCTTCCAGTCGCTCAGCACAAATTCAGTTTCTTTTGTCATCTTTTACCATTTTTCAAAGTTTGAAGCCACGACTCAATTAAAATTTTTTGTTTTTTGTTGATATTTTGAGCTGTTAAATGTGAAGTGCTAAATTTAAAAGTGAGGGCAACTTTAAAGCAAACAAAATGGATAAATGGAATAAAAAAAAAAGACTTTGACATACTGTACCAGTTGTGATTATGTTCTCTCTGATTAGTCTAATAAAAATCGGTCACATAATGACACAAACCCACACAATTACCTGGATATAGTCTTGCCAGCGCACATGTACTGACACGCTCGCACACAATCAAGACCCCACACACTTTCCTCTCTTATACACTCGGGCAGTGGGGATTGCTTCGGAAAAACAGCACCTGCTCCTCCATTTGAAAACTATTTAGGGAGGCATCAAACTCTATCAGGGCAGGTCTGATTGCGGTCGCCTCTTCACAGTCCCCCAATCACTCAGTGAGTCAATTAGCCCCCCGCCCCTCCGCACACACTCTCACACACACACATACAGTATGCACAACAGACTCCCATTCCCCCTCTGTCTGCTGTCGGCTCCACCAGGGAATGAGAGTCCATCGGCGGCCTCCCAGCAACACCTGAGGCCCCCCCGCCATCGCCCAGCCCCAGCCCTCCCTCCCTTTTCCTCCATCCATACTCAGCTAATAGCGGTGCTCCAAGGGCACCCGAACCACAATGGCATTCAATTCACCCCATTGTACCCCTTTTACCAAGCCTCATACCAGCGACTCAACAGCTATTTAGCAGATGATAGGAAGAGAAAGGGAGTGTGGAGGGGAGCGAGTGAAGTAGGAAATGAGCGATGCAACAACAGGGGTGATGCGTGCGCTCACCTCTATGATCAATTACTTTGTTCAGCGGAGGCAAATTTGATTGTGCTGTTTGCTGTGCTGGCGTCGGGCCTTTTGTAAGTATTAAGAGTGTGTTTGCAGGCATATTTCTCGCCACCCTCACCTATGTGCATGTGTGCGGAAGCCTACATTCGGTCGACTCTTTGGGTTAGTGGGCGGCGCTCTCTCACAATCGCTTATTTATTCAGGGCCTTTTGAAATAATCGAGTTGACACATCTGTCAGATGGTGAGAGGAGGAATGCTAAAAGGTCACCGGGCGAGGTACCAGCTGCTCCCACACCAAACCTTTCCTGCCTCCAAATAGCACAGTCATTACACCACAACAGATGGGACTCCTGCCTTTCATTTCTGCCTCGCTCGCACACGTTCACACACATGTACACGTGCACGCACCGAGGAGCATACGCGCCCATCACACTTCTCCTGCACACACACACACACACACACACACACACACACACACACACACACACACACACACACACACACACACACACACACACACGCACACGCACACAGAGGTGCAGTCACACCAGACACTTGTCATGGACAAGACAGGCAAACAGTCAGAGACATGTACTGTACACATCTGCAGACACACACATTTATTCTCTTCCTCTGTCACTGTCTCTCTTGCTCTCACCTGCACTCTCTGTACTCTTTTCTCTGCAGGTCTGATTTCCATGTACAAGGTCAGTATCAGCTGTCTACAGGGAACATCACTCTCTCATACCCAGAGCATGACAAAAGAACAAATGTAGTCAAACTGAGGACGTGGGAGACGTATTTTTAATTTTTTTTTCTGCAGTCTGCCTCTTTATTTCTCATTCAGCTTTTATTATTTTATCTCCGAGCCATTGTTTAATGATATCAGACTCAAAGACATAATAGAACCTTTTGGGCCAGTCAAAAACAAAAAAAAATCATGCATAATTCAAACCCAGCGAGATGTGATACAACACAATATTAACGGCCTTATATCTTGGACTAGCTTTGTTGGATGGAAAAAGTGCTAAGCATTGTGAAACCTAAAGAAAAGCCCGAGGCCTTGCTTCAAGAATTGCCTTTGATAGAGCTTTGTAGATTCAAGTTTGCTTGAATAGAAACACTTTTTTTTCCTGATGACTGTGTAAAAAAAACTATTTCCTGCCCTGAGCTGTGGAGACATACAGTAAGACAACTTTAATCATCTTGTCAGAAACCCAAACCTGCTCAGACATGTTGCTCCAAGTGCACTTCAAAGATCACCGCTCAGCCAGTCCAGCTGTCGTTGGTTTCTCTGCGTGCATCATCAGATCTTACTGAAGACTATGATATTGTTTGCACTCTCAAGTTCGATGCAGGGGAGCATCTTTGATTTGCTTTACAAAGGGCCATGTTGCTTTAAAATGTGTAATTGTTCTACAGCAAAAAATCTTACAGTCATTTGTTGTATTTGCCAGCGTGGCTATTGTTCCAGTTAATGAGCTTAAAGGCACACACGGCTACGCTGGAGAAGCAAACAATATGCTGCAATGCATGGCTTGCTGTATGCAAATGTGCCAGAGCAACGAGTTAGTGAAATCGTGCACAGTTCATTAGTAATTAATGAGTACGCTGTGTTTTGTGTACGAAAACACTACCGCAGGTATATTAAGGAGAAGCCCTTATTGCTTTACTGGGTCAGACATTAGCCTGAAATATGCTACGCGCTACTAAGATTCACTTTTTACATGCAGCTGCCACATATTGCAATGCATCGTGTGCAGTTTCCCTTCCCAGTAACAGGGTAATATAACAATCCAGAATGTGTGGCCATGTATAGAGCAGGGGCCGGCAGCATGCATTAAAAGACTAATAATGCATAAATCATGTAAATGCACTGTTAGGATATAGCCACTGATTTTTATGGCTCTCTATATGGGAGACATTATTCAGTTGTGCCTCCTACAGCAGATTGAAGCATAACATCTCCGTCTCTGCTTCTGTTTGTGCACACCTCAGTGCTGTAAAACACTGATGCCTCTCAGGGTGGACATTACATCTCCTGTGTTGTTAACAGGATCTATTGTATATTGTATCGGTGACATTTATGAGCTTATGCAGGGAATTGAAGGTATGCAACGAATGTCCTGCTCTTCTCTACATCAAGTAGCATCAATAACAAGGTGGGAATGAAGATCTGCAGTTTACAAAACGTTTACCCTTACACCTATAGATTTAATTTTAATGTTGAATTACGTTCTGCATAACATGCAATCATGAGCAAAAGTTCACAAACATTAGTAACAATCATGTATATCATGGCAGTCTTGCGTTTCCACTGACTCCTATCACTGAATTTTCTGCGATGGAAACTTTGAAACAGACACACCTTTGTCACAATAAACATATTGCATTTTGGTTCTTTAATATATTTATAAAAGGTTTTTTAGAAATAGGATAAAAATGTGCTTGGTCAAAAATATACATACAGCGACCTGAATTTTAAGTTTTGGTGATGTAAAAAATTGTGTTATTCAAATTTTCTTAGTGGCATGGTCTCATAACCTCTCATGAGTAATTATGATTGACTACAGTGGCTGACTCCTCTGAGCCAATTTAAAGGTCTTCTGGAAATATAACAATAAAAAAAATGTATACAGAAATGTTAATATGTAGTTAAATGTCCTTTGGCCATTTATGCCTCAACTAGGCAATTGTGGTAACCATTTAAAAGCCTCGGTCAAGTTTATGGTTGTATTGTCAACAGTTAAACTAAATTAGTTGGCTTTCTGACAAAGACTTATTTCTTCATCACAGTCCACACATTCCTAAGTCAGGACCTTATGGAGACCAGGGTTGAAGTCCTCACATTGTCTCCTGCAAACATATTTCTGGTCATTATGGTCAAATAGCTGATTTTTCGTTCCATCTGACCACAGAACTTTTCTCCAGAAAGCCTTTTTTTGTTCATGTGATCAGCAGCAAACTTCAGTCAAGGATGCCACTTCCTGGGGAGTAGCAATGAAAAATATGCTTGACTATGGACACTAACAGCTGCTTTTCAGCAACTTCTAAGAATCCTATTTAATACATCTGTAAAGGAACCAAAAAAGGATAATTGTTTTTTCTATCAAAGATGTATGTGTTTCAATGATTTCATCATAAAAAAGTCAGAATTATCGGCGTCATTAGAAACTAGACTGCCATGATATACATGATCTGTACAAGTGTATGCAAACTTCTGTTCACTACTCTATAACTTACATCCAAAGTCCTTCAATACCAGTTAATTTATGGCTAAATGATATCAGACAAACTGGAAGGCCGACGATGACAGACATGCCATCACTCACGGTGACACCCAACACCCACGTTATCATCTGTGGGTAACTTTTTTCAGTTGTTTGTGTCACTTCAAAGTTCACTTGTCACACCCATATGTGAGCCATTAACATAACTATCAGAAAGAGTCCTGGTGGGAGACTTCACAGTAAACTCGCCGATGCCTCCGAGCTCCTCTGTCCACCACACACAGACGTCAACGCCATGAACATGCGTGTGTGTGTGTGTGTGTGTGTGTGAGGGAAATGGGGAATAACAATCAAATGAGATTTGACAGATGACAGGGCGCTGCTTCTGTTTGTAAGCGTGCACACTATTTGCTCTACTGTCCTAATGGGCAGCTGCCATCATTAATAAGCATTACTCTTACAGCTCCTGTTTTAAGCTTCTCCTCCCTCATGGCTGTGTGCATGTGAGCACATTTACATATGTGTACACTGCAGTGATTGATGCCCGCTCCTTCACTTTGGCGCAGCACCTTTTCAGATTTAGTGCCCCCAAACTCCCTTTAGCCCAGGACCTTCCCCGCTATAAGCACAGTAAGCATAAAGCTGCCGATTTACTTTACGAAGCTCCAGACTTGTGGTAGATTTACGGCCATTTTTATGTATTAGCTGGTACTGGGATGTGGTGGGTGATAATGACGGACAGGCAGCCGGTCACGGAGGGAGAAAAGTGCTTCGCTGGCAGCTTTAATGGAATCAACAGAACAGTAAACGGGATTCAATTAAAACTTGTTCTTTGTAGGGTTTCACCACAATGTATCAGACTATATGGCTACATTAAAGACTATTTCAAGGATGATGGATTCTTTAAATTAGGGAGTGTAATTGGCTTCACTTGCTCAATTTTGCATCGGTGAGGAGCTTGAGGGAAAGGATTCATGTAACGTATCTAATGTGTGTAAATGATTTAGCAGTCTTTAACATGCAGGGTTCCTCTTATAGTTCACCTCAAGTAACTGCGAGGTACGTGCCTATATTCTGCGTCAGCGTTTTGAGATCAAGTAACTATCGACACTGTGCAAGCTGCACATTATGAATACACTGAATACAATATTCAAATACATTTTTTCAGGGGTGCACTCTTCCATGTGCATAATTTGTTATTGATTTTCACAGTCAAGCCTGATGTGTTTGGCATATATAGAAAATGAGGTGTCTCCACTGAAACTGAAAAATAGGTTTGATACAAGTTTGACTGCATGGCTTGATTTTGAAGTAACTGCACCGTCCGCAAGGGCACGCTGAAAGAAATGTTTGGTAAATGTGGATGGTCTGCACTTAATGTAGTACCTTTTACTCTTAAGTTCATACAAAAAGCTTTGCAAATGTTTTTCAAAGCTGCCATGCAAGATTCTCACCTGCCCCTGGGGGCAAATCAGAGTTCAGTGTTTTACACAAGAGACTTCGTCACATGGAGAAGCTAGGGATCGAACTGTCAACCCGATGAAAGCCCTACAACCCGAGCCACTGTTCATATTTGATAAAAATATGCCTTTTTGATTTCTTGCTGTATCTTACGTAAGATCATCAATAGCATTTTTTGTGTCTACATGGTATTGTCTAAAGTCAAAAAGGGAAAAAAGCGAAAAGCACATGTCTGGTTCTATCGAAAGGAAACAAAATTTGCCTTCCATCACCCTTAAAATTAACCATATGCCACATTATATCCCACAAAAAGCGAACTGTAAATTACAATTTCAACTGTGTGGTTGTCTGGCAGAACTTTTCAGTTTTACACTACAGAATAATCAAACAAGATACAACACTTGGCAAGAATTTGAATGACTATACTCCTGAAGATTTTTTAAAAAATATTGCTCTAAAGGGTTTAAAGGAACTGGTATGTAACATTTGTACACCCATTTTGTGTTGTTTGCCGGTGAGTTTACATTTTGTAAGTGCTAAGACGTACTCTGCCGCTTCTCTGAGCGTCGTCAAAAGGCATTCTGGGAAATACAGGAAATTGCTTTCTGAGATAAAAGCGGATGAGACAGGTTGGAAGGAAAGTGCATGAAAAGTTGTTTAGAAAATCACAGAATATCTCCCCGAGTGCTCTGCAACATAACAAATTGATGCACAACAGAATGAAGCTATCTATGGGAGGAAATTCATGCTGATGTGGGTGTTAATGGTGCAGAAAAATGAGGGCGGTTATTAAGGCATGGCTTTTACATTAGTTTTCAAATTGAAGGTGAGCAGTTAAAATGCTCCTTGCACAAATACATACACAGAAATGGCTTAACATTAACATGTAGGAGAGGACGCATTCTGTACAATCTCCCCTGTAACTCTGTAAACATTTGAAGTGTTTTGAAGATAATAATCTTTCCTCTGCTCTGTTGCATTAGATAAAATCTTTTCTAGCCTGATTACTTCTGTGCTTCGGGGGATTAAACTCACTATTGAGTTCTGGGCCTGGTTGGGAGGCCATTAGGACTTAAAGATCTTGTTACCAGCAATCACTCAGTCTTGGTCTGATACACTATGACAGTTATTAAGAGCACGATGCCTGCAGCCATGAGCGTTGATCTGTGCAGTTTAAAGTTTATGTGCTTCAGTCTTCTGTCTGTCACCGCTTTTTTGGAGTTACATGAGACGTTGTCATCGTTTCGGACATCCAGACTTTGAAAATGTCTCAGTTCTTTGACTCTTTTTGACCAGCCTCCTGTCAGCAAGACCTTTTTGTATGTTCTCTGTCATGCTCCCTGGTGAGTCTTCCACCATTTCTTGGCTCGCCTCTCCTTTCACCCCGTCCTTCTTGGAGTCAAGACGGTGGCAATAATCCTCTCTAATAGCAGATGACAGCTCCACATAACTTCTGACATTAGCTTTTAGCCATCACATTTTTACAACCTCCCGGTCTTGACGGCAGATTTGTCGACCGGCAACGGTGGCACTGGTGGTCTCCATCTGTCTCTTTCTTTCCCTCCTAATGTCTCTGTGACCGGAGAGATCAGTGGACCCCATCACGCGGTCTTCATTACAGTATGTTCCATCACTTTCCATCACACAAAGGCACATGTGAAGCAGTCATGAGCGCACACACATTCACACATGTCTGTACAAGCTCGCAGGGTCACAGATTGATTGTAGATTCAGAGCACACAGAGAGAGGTTAATACAGATTTATGAAAATATGACTATTTTTTTTGCTTGTTAAAGATGTGCATAAAGGTTCATTCTTGACCTTGGAACTGGCACTCTGAAAAAAAATCACTTCTCTCTGAATTAAGCAAGTGAGGAAATCTTGAGTTAAGGCTGTTTTTGCAAAGCAGAAGCACAATATTTCTGCTTGTGTGTGTGTACATATACATATATATAGGTGCTAAATGTGTGTTCATAATAAACATTCCTAATGAATAAAAACATTAAATGATATGAAATCCATTGCTCCAGTGTTTATGCAGAAAACCATCTTTGCACCTTGAACATGTTTTTGCCTAGAGGGGATAGTGCATGAGCGCATGGCATTTTTAAAAAGCACTTTTAGGCAGGGGTGTTAGAAATTTTTTTATTTCTGATTTATTTGGATGTCAAGCAAGCATGTAAGATTTGATATGCAACAAAAATCTCCATCTGAAGCTGTACCATGGACAATGTGGTGATGCAGAATGAATGTTAATCAACTATCAGGTGAAATCAAATTGAATCTTCTCAGGAAGCACATGACAATTTCATTAGAAACATTTTGTTGCTGACTTTAGCTGCAGCCCTATTAGCTTCAGTTTTTCTTGCTGATGCAATCTGGCCAAGATGGAAGTCATTATGTGCACAATAGTGGCTCACAGTATTATTTAATTAACCTGTTTTGCCACGGAATATTGCAGAAAAATATTCCCTGGATCACGTATAAACCTGAATGAAGTGAATGTCTCCGGGAGTAACTGTTTTCTGTGTGGTATATCCAGTGATCCTGAGGCTGAGTGGTGCATTTAGAGCTGTCAGTGAAGCTCCAACAGGGGGATGAGGCACTGGGAAGGAGTCTAGGGGATGACATAGAGGGGCGCGGGGTAGCCATATGGCCGCTGACAAGGAGAGGGGGCAAAGCTGACAGGGCAGAGGGAACGGAGATGGCAGGCGGGAGGGAAAGGGAGGAAATCACACTGGAAGGACAACATGCTCCCCTTCTGCCAAGGCGGAAAGCAGCAGCAGCAGCAGCAGCCTGTGTGTGTGCACGTTGGTGTGTGCGCCATTGACTGACAACGCTCCTGATTGAATCCAACGTGGAGGCCTGTGTCCTGACAGCACTGATGCCACAAGTCTGGACAGGGCCCGGAGTGTATGAGTGACTGAGAGCCACAGAGAGATGGACGGAGGAGACGAGTATGTGCATTTCTGTCCGTGCAGTGTGGGTATTATCTGCCCATATGTGTGTGTGCGTGTGGCCCAGCGTGGGTGTCAGCCAGCCAGCCAGGGTCCTCTGTATGCCTGAGGAGCCTCTCTACCAGCTGGGTAAGCCAGGTGCTCGGCTGCCCCCTCACGCCCCCTGGCCCTCCCATTACTGCTGCCCCCGAGGCCCGCTCAGTCAACTGCCACTTGCTACCCAATCAATATTATCT
This sequence comes from Acanthochromis polyacanthus, assembly GCF_021347895.1. NCBI lineage: Eukaryota > Metazoa > Chordata > Actinopteri > Pomacentridae > Acanthochromis > Acanthochromis polyacanthus. Next base: position 32,577,678 of record NC_067123.1, on the reverse strand, counting down.
CACACCGAGGACAACATGTCATTCCACCAGTGAGGGGTCAGACAACCCATGTTGTTAGGCAACATCAGGTACAAACTGTTGGAAGACGTTGCACTATCAGAATGTTCAGCCTTTGCTCACTGCAGACTTCTGCAATTAGACTGATCAGCAAAGCAAATTTAACAGGGCATTTAAAAATATGTGCAAGGACTGCATGTTTTATCTATTAAATATAAGCGTATTGATTTGTGTAAAGCCGCAGTGGGTTTCAGAGAGAATTAAAAATGTTCTCTCCTTTTCGTGCGTAATGGCCCTTTATTAGCTGGCACAGCGTGGCAGTTAATCAATGCTTCACGCAGGTGCAAATACCGACAAGAATGTATGTTTTTAACTGCACCATTTGCATTAATTGATTAGCAACGCACGCGGCCAAATATGCATATTCCATAATAATAACCATACCATCTTATTGAGAACGTCTTGGCTGCGGGAGCACTTTTGCTGACAAAGCTCCAAGGACACAGATGAGCTGAATGCTGAATGTGCACACCGCCGGTTTTCGTACACGAACGGCAATTCCGCCAACCAAGATTGTTTTCATTCCTGCTTAAGTAGTGGCACAAAAGTGATAAGTAGGTAATGACTTCTAATTAGCAGTGTCCCAAAAACATATCAACAATAATCAACGACATTCCATAATGTTTCTGAACATCTGCGTGCGGCTGAGCATTTCATCAGTGCACATTGAATGATGGCCTGTTTTAATGCGGCATCAAACTCTTAATAGCTGCTTTATACCTTTTCACGTGCGGGTTCACTTTAGAGCCATCTAATTCAAAACAGGGATTCTCAATTATGCAACGTCCCATTTACATATGCTAATTAGGATCATATTAATTATCTTGAAATTGGGTAATTAGCCAATCTCAATTAAGGCATTGTTCATTACACTAAATGCACAGGAAAGGTGTTTGAAGTTTTTCCCTATGCCTTTATTCATTTCTGCGTGTGTGTCTATGTGTGTGTGTGTGCGTGCGAGAGAGAACTGGGCTGCCTGCCACATCTGAATCAAGCCTCGGCGGTGTATTTAATAATTTAAGCATCCCAGCTCATACAAGGGATGCACCCACAGCTTTCATCGTTACCAAGCATATGGTTCTGTAATGAGCCTGCTTGCTTGTAAAATAGTAATGCCAGTACAGAGCCGAACAGACAACAAGCAGCCTTTTCTCTTTTTAGCCACTCAAGCTAGCTACTGTGCCAGCGGTGGCCAATGCATTATACAAGCCTGTTTGGGTTCCCACGTCGCTAAGCTGATGCTGAGAAGGCCAATTTGTGCTAACAATAAAAGGAAATGAAAAAAAAAAAGAAATAAAATCACTGGAAGAAGCAACAGAAGATGTCAAATGCAGCTTTCTCCACCCAAAATAAACAGTGTACCTGGGTGGAGCGGAGATTTAAATACCGCTCTAAACTGACTCACAGCTGTGAATTCGCATCCGCAGTCAAGGCAAACATATTATCACACTCCCTGACTGCTTGACATCTTTTGTGTGAAGCGTAAATATACGTATTTACCAGAACTGCATGATGCTCTTTTGATTTGAAGTGATTTGATGCCAGCTGAACTGTGTTAAAGGAAGGAAATTAGAGATTGGTGTGAAGTTGAGTCGGTTTGTTTGTGTGTTTTTTTTTTTTTATAAGAGCATTGTTGTGGGTACCATGTGCCCAGAAGCACAGCAGGAACCTGGATCCAGCTGGAGGTCTTTAAGTTTCCTGCTACAGAGCCTGAGGCATTTTGGGACATGAGGTCTCTTTCTGCCTTACAGTCTCCTCTTCCTCCTCCTCCTTTCTTTATCTCCCTGGGAGCTGTGGCAGTTTGTCTCTGTGTATATGCATGCTTATGCGAGCTTGTGGATGTATGCATATGCAAGTGTGTATATGTTTTTGTCTCAGAAGCTGTGGGATATATCATCTTCTTGATGCAGAGGAAAGATGATGAATGATGTTCTGCCCTTCAACTGCTCTTGAATAGCAAATTACCTCTCTAACGGCTTGTGATGGAACGACGAGTCCTCATTCAGGGATGCTGAATAACGCACACAAGGCAAGGTCAAAGGTTTAAAAACAATGACCTTAGAATCTTGCAAATGCATATAGGTGACAGAGAAATCATTTAAAAACGGCAATTATTGATTGATTTTCAAAGCTGTTGTCACATCATAGCCCCTCACCCTTTTCCCACACCAACACACACATATTCACACTCAGAACTACGTTGTACGGACAATGGAAATGTGTGTGATATGAACATAAAATAGCAACAAAAAAAAAAAACAGGTTAGTTTTTCTTCTGCGAGTGCTGATGTCTTCTATTCTTAAAATGCTTATTTAAATCTGGGAACATCTATGCTCTGCTGGTACTCTTTCATAATTTTTGCACCAGTGTCGAGACTGGAGGAGCACTAGAGCGGGGCAGAGTGTCAGAGGGACACTCGCTCCCTCTTGTTTGTCCAAGTATCCCTCTGATCAGCCGGAGTGCCCTTCTGCTTGTCCCAAATGTCCCTGTGTTTAGCTCAAGTGCCACTTTGGTGTCATCCCTTAGGGCAAAATTGAGCCCTGTGCATAGAAGAGGCACCCTTTTGCATTTTTTCCCCCCACTCTGCGCTTGTGTTCAACACTGAGTCCTGCTGGTCGCCTTTGAGACGGTTTTTGTTCTCCGTGTCTGTGTCTGATAAGCGGGACTAGAGTCTGGATGACTATACTCATCGCTATTTTAGCCCCACAAACTCTCATGAGCCTCAGTGACATTTACTGCAACATGAACAGTAACTTTTTGGAGTAAAAAATCGACAAATGAGAGCCCTGCTGATACACAATTGTTAAGGATTCATGTCAATACCTCAATAGCCAACTGTCAGCAACACCACAGTAGGTTGTGGGTGAAGTCAGGAAAAGAGCCAATGTCCTCACGGTTGATTGGATTTGTCACCTCCACTAGGGGGAGCTGTGGTATACCATTAAGGAGGGCTCACATGATAATTTGGCTGTGAGATAAATGCCAAAGAAATGCCTGAGAATTTTATAACATAACATAACATAACATAACATAACATAACATAACATAACATAACATAACATAACATAACATAACATAACATAACATAACATAACATAACTGTGCTGCAAAATGTTTAGAAGATATGTTTGACATTACTCTTTCAAAATAAGGGCGCCGTTTTGAAGGGTGCGATAAAAATACTTGTAAGGGGCCCGATGCTTTGAAGGAAATGTGCTTTGTTTTCTGTAATTGCTATTTCTGTGCAGCTATCCAGTGGAGATAGACGAGTGTTTACCTCTTGATCTGTGGGCTTAACAATAGGAGAGGGAAAAAGACAGAAAAAGAGAACTCTGAGGTAACATTTGTCAGTGGCAGTCTGTCGTTCGCCTGATTGACTTCATGGAGAAAAATGGTGAGACTCCACCGGGGCGATGCTTGAGTGCCTCTGATCTTCATTTTCCACCACCCCTGTTATTTTTCCTTTTCTCTCGCTCTCCCTCTCTTTTCTCTCCGTCTGTCTTGTCCCTCTCGTTTCATTGGACTCAGATCTCTCCATAGCTCTAACCTTTCATTATGACAAGACAAAGCTTTAATCTCTCACGAGCCATTTCCCCCTGTGACAGGCAGAGTGAGCGGTGACAGCCACGACGTGCACGCTCGCACACACACCCATACACACACTGGAGGAGGTGTGTGCATCTGATGCAGGTATGCCCACAACTGATTCAAGCCAAAGTGACACATAGTGACAAAAGAAGAAATAGAGAGGAGGAGGAAGCGCTAAAGAGAAGGTAGCAGCAAGGAAAGGTGTTCTACTGCAGAAAGTATAGCTACTATTTTAAGATTTAATGAAAATAGAGTTTAGACTATACGCATAGTGCTAAAAGATGAACTGTCTTTGCTGTCACATTCAGGGTAAACACTAATCTCTCTCATCTATTCTGGCCTTTTAAGAGACATTAACCACATCTTTAAACTGGTTAAGTTCAAAGCAGCTATACAGAGGTGGCATCAGTCATCATATAAAGATTACATGTGCATGCACATCTCTTCTGTGAAGCATCAAACAATAAGCGGTCATCCGAACAGTGTGTCATCCTGTCCCTTGCTTGCCCCGTGCCTTATTTTGCATAGCAGCCTAAGAGCCACACTTCATAGGGACTTCATAATCACACCCCTGCTGAGATGACAGCCTGATTGGATATCTGAGGGAGGCACCCGCATGAATTTGCATACTAATTGCCAAATATGTCCCCCACCCACCCACCCCCGTGTGCTCCTCCCCCCTCACACGCACACATCTTTATCCTTTTGTCTCCTTCTCTAAGACTCAGTAAGTTAATGTCACGGCCCACAGCGATTTTGGCTCCTCTGTGTTGACAAACTCCTTCTGTGAGCTGATTTATGCTCTGGAGTGTTTTTTTTTTCTTCTTTTGATCGAAACAAAAAGTGTATATGAAGAAAACCAAATTAGTTATGAACCTTCAGATGGAACTCAGATGGAAAGATTCTGACACAAGAGAATAGCTATCAAAGATTATGGTGGAATGTGCATGAAGGGAAAAGAGGAAATCAGGCATGCAAAATAAAGAGTGCTTCATAGCTGTTTTGTGCTGATCTAAGACATGGAAGTAAGGAACATGATGGAAACATGTTAAGTTAGCAAAACAAGCCACCCTGAGATTTGACTCCAGGCTGCAACTTGAGTACACTGCAAAAACTCAAAAAAGTCTGTTTGTCTTATTTTTAGTCAAAGTGTCCCGTCCCACTTGATTTAAGATAAATTCACTTAACAAGTGACATTTAAGCAAGATGGAGGGACTTGTTTTAAGACAATGCATCCTAAATATCCTATTAAGTCAGACAATCTTGAAATGATCTTGTTTTAACCCTCGTGTTGTCCTGCGGTTCAAACTGACCTGTTTTAAAGTTTAAAAATGTGGAAAATATATATATATATTTTCACAGTGAAAACTTCCACATTTTCAAAATTTTTTGAGAAATTCTTGAAGAGATTTTGGTGGAAAAAATAAATGTTACAAAAAATGTTTCTTTAAGAAATCCAGTGAATTTCACTGAAATTTGGTTGATTGTCCCCTGACTGTTCTTAAAGAAAATATTAGAACTTTTGCTGATATATACGGAATCACTTTGGATATTTTTAGGATTTTTATTTTTTATTATTATTGTTTTATTTTTATTTAGATTTACAATATTTAGATTTTTTATTTTTTTTAAATTTCTATTTCTTGCCAAATTTGGGGATTTTTTTTAAAAATCAAACTTTTAAGGAAAACTTTTAAGGAACTTTCTTCCTGAAGATTTTGCAAATTATTATAAATTTGGGGAATTGTTTTGCTGAATTTTTTTGATTTTTTTTTCAGACAAGGAAACAATATTTTTTGGTGCCGTAAATGAGGACAACAGGAGGGTTCAGACACTTAAGCTTGATAATCCTGGTGAAATATGGCTTAAAATAAGTTTTCCCAGCTAATTTTAAGATCTCAATGTTCTAAATATATCTTATTTCAAGAATTCTTACAAGACATTTTTCACTCGTTCCATTGGCAGATTTTTTTCACTTGTTTCAAGATAAAAGTTCTTTGAAATAATTTTTTTTCTTGTTTTGAGAGGGGCATTTTTTCCAGTGTAGACGGCGACATCTGAGCGTTCCCACACCGATGAAGGAATGCACAGGGAGTCCATCCAGACAGACACACATGCATAGACATTCGTAACCCATGCACATGCAACACATGCAGAGTCACAGGTTTGACAAGTTGTCTGCATGTCAGCAGATGCTGAACCTCTTGTGCTCCAGTAATCCCCCCCTCTACACATCCACACACATAATACACAACTTCATCTTCTACACTCACGTCTCCCACAGCTCTTCTTTGCAGTTTGCAGTTTTAATGACACGATGTGAGTGGCCTGTGAGTGTGTCTGCTTGAGCTGAGCAAAGAGCACGCAGCATCAAACCACACGATTGTTTGTGCCAGTGCCAGCGCTACACGCAAATAGCCCTCGGTATGAGACGAGCAGCATGCAGCGGTGTTCTTTGGGCCCGTTGCCAGCGTCTTTTTAGTTGTATTATGAAACAAAGCTGCAGAAAGGTGTGGAGGGGAAAGAAGCAAAGCGAATGGGCGCATCAGAGCGAAACTTAGTGGAGATTTAATTATTTTTAACCAGAGGCAGTTGGATAAAAAAAAAAAAAAGGCCACAGACTTAATGACTTAATTTAGACGTTTAATTAGTTGAGCACGTATCTCTTTGACTTCTGCCCCGCGTAATCTGTGATGAAGTTTGTTGTGAGCAGTGTCAGACCTGTCTCTCTCTGTCTCTCTCTTCATCTCTCTTTTCCTTTATCTCCCCCTCTTCTTGGACCACATAAATAATTCCCATTGCCTCACTGAGCATACACAGAGCAATAGAGATGAAATATGTATGGATACACGCCATGGTGCTTTTGAAAAGAACTATTTCAAAGGTACTGAGGTCTGCTGAAATCTTCATGAGTGCCTCCTCTCCCTCCTTTTCCCTGCTAGACAGAATGGAATCTTTGCAAGGCTGCAACAGCCCTGCGCTCGATAAATAACTGCACAGAAATATGAGCGCATTCCCTGAGATTCAAATGCATTTCCAGTTAGGAGCAGAAATAAATACACTGAAAGCCACACCTGCATATAAAGCATATAAATCATGTAGTACAACATTTCAGACTGGTGTAACACAGTGCAGACATTCAGTACATAAAACAGCATGTATTAAAATGTCAAGAAAATCTGTTGCAGCAGACATGCAAAGAAAAAGGTTAATTGAAAATCTGGCACAAAAAAAAAAGCAAGTGATGCACTGAAACACACAAAAACAAACAGGAATATGTGATATGTTTATGCTAAATTTTGCATGTGAGAGCATCACACGTCTCTGGATAATTTAGCTTCATCTGCTCCAGCTATCTTTACCATGGGGGATAGTATTGATGTAATACAGGAAACCTATAAAAATGTCTAGTCTCAGTGTTGCATGCACGCTGTGACTTACACAGGTGAGGTTATAAGCAACTATATTGTCTCACAAAGGAAGAGAAGCTGTGGCAGTTCATTCATTTGGAAAATGAGTCATCAGAATCATTGATTGCGGCCACAGCAGTGCATCAACTGTACTATTTCTCTACCAGCAAAGGGAAATTAGTTTCCTCGATTATTTGCAGTGGTGAGCTCTCTCAGTGTGTTCATTCTTCATCTGTACATTCAATCCCCATTTCCTCAGTCATGTACTCCCTTACTGCTCTTTCACGAATCTGCTCTTGCTCCTTTGCACTGTTTAAGGATGTTTTAACAATTTGGCACATTTAAATTTACTGTGCAGGATTTTGAAGGCCAGATTCCTGTTAGTAATTGAGTACCTTTATTTTGTTGATGGTATTTTTAAAATTGAAATTAAAGGTTCAATGTATAATATTTAGCAGCCTCTTGCTGTAAAGTTGCAGATGAGCATTTCTTGCCTCAACCTTTCCTTCCAAATTGTCAAAAACTGTCACAGAGATACCCACAAGATGTTCTTTGGTGTTGGTCCCAAAATCCAACGCCAATAGAAGTACAGGAGTCTGTTTTAAATTAAAATAGCCACAGAAGCTGTTGTTTACTTTGAGGTGCGAGTCACAGGACTTTTACACAGAAGACTAAGATTTGTATCCTGTGCCAGGTCAGTTAATTTTTCACTGGGTTTCATTTTATTTTGTGACTTAAGTTGTGTATGTAACTCCATCCATCCACATGTTCCATTTACTCACGTTTGGGTTGTGGAGACAGCAGGTTAAGCAAGTCTTTCCATACTTTCCTCTGCCCAGCACTGTTATACAACTTCTCCTGCAGGATCCAAATGCGTTCCCAGGCCAGATGAGATATATAATCCCTCCAGCGATTTCTGGATCTACCATGACGTGTCCGGAAAACCTCCAAAATGAGTCGTTGAGGAGGCATCCAGTCAGATGTCCAAACCACCTCAGCCGGTTCCTACTCTGATCTCCATCCGGATATTCAAGCTCCTTACTCTATCTTTAAAACTGAGCCCAACCACATTACAGAGGGATTTCGGCTACTTGTATCTGTGATCATATTGTTTGGGTCACTACCCAGAGCTGATAACTGTCGGCTAGGATTGGAATGGAGACAGACCAGTAAACACGATTAAAGTCATTAAAAACATATTCAGTTTCTGCCAATAGATTTATCTAAATCCGACGCACTGGACCTTTACAGAGAATGGTTTTAACATTCTGAAGAATGTGCGTGACAGTAAATCAAGAATGAAACAGTGAATTAGCTTACATGTTCAAACTTTACAGCATAAGATCGATGAATGCTGTTTGTACTGCTACAATACTCACAAAGTAAAGACTGACATCTGGTAGTGCTGCAACAAAAAAATAGTCTGTGATGCTGTGAATCTTGGTGGAGTTGCAATTAAACAGGTTTTAAGTACTGTTTGACTCATTTGACTGTAAAAACATCCGCGAACAGTAAACTGATTTTCCAAAATACCTACTGAAAAATACTTGACTCCCAGCTCAACTTTTGACCAATAGGCCAGCAATTGTCCCTTGTAATTATTGAGCAACATTACTGAGCTAAAACGCAAAAATAGAGGGTCGGTTACATAATGTAGCTAAGTAGTTTCATTGTCTGACCAAATAAGTTTGTAGTTTGACTTTCTGGTAGTGAATCCTGAACAGCTGCCTTTGTGAAATCGTGGTTACAACTGACAGAAATAATGGAAAAAAACAATAAGACAAGACCTTAGGTACAAGCCATATTCACCTCCCATGTTTGTCTTTCTGTTTGGCTTTTATTTTCTATATTCACATTGTCTCAGACCTTGTCAACAAACAAGCACATCCACATCATCAACTCAATGCCGTGTACACTCTGTACCTCATCTCCCTTCACTAACCCCTCTTTCCTCGGTGCATCTCCTACCTCCAATTCTTTCTTCCTCCTCCTTTAGTCTCTGGGGAAAGACAAGAATTGGCGTGAACCTTTGTGTCACTCCCCCCACAGGCTTTTTCCTGCCTTGTTATTTATTTCCTTCACTTCGTTGCAGCAGGTTGAGGAATGTTTTATAAAATAGGACACTTAATAATGGGAGGGGGAAAAAATGTTGAGCTTCTCTCCGCGCTGTCACAGAGTGCAGCGTCCTTGAACCACAGAAGAACACAGGAGAAAGAGACAGATGTAAAGAGACAGATAGTTTTTTGTTTTTGTTTTTTTTTGCACAATACAAATGCCTTTGGCTAACAGCAAAATATCTTTTTTTGTAATAAACAAATGCACATAGGCTGGAATTCGCAATATTTCTGCGTGCAGAGAGCAGAGCTTGTGCATGTGGGGACTGGGTTAGGTCTAGTTGTTGGTGTTTGGTGTGTGAGCAGAATGCTAAACACTTCCTGGGTCATGGGGGGGCTGGCGAAAGCATGTTGAATTTTAATGGTGCCCTCTGACTTGGCTGCAGGTAATGCTGCAGGGGGCCAACATCCTATCCGTATTACTGAGAGGCAACATGAAGCGTGTGTCTGTGTGTGTGTGTTTGTGTGTTTTCACGTCCAGCTTCAGCTTCAGTCTCTCGTCTCTGGGCGTGTTGTCTGCGTTCAGGTTCCAGTGTTTTTAGTAATGAGACTTCTGCAGCTCCCAAGAACACACACAAACACATGCACACATACATACTGTACACTGGTTTGGCCGTATGAGGGATGTAAACAGGCTGGTGTCTCACAAGAAAACAGAGCTGCACCTAAACCAGGCAACTATATGTGTGAATGGAATGCAACTTTGAAAATAAAAAATATTGTGAAGGATGTCTTTATGAGTAAGATGTAATGTTTCAAGAGAGTATCACCGCTTTTGTGTGTATTTTACAATATGGCACGTGGAATTTTGGTATAGATTTGTACTGTAGAGCACAAAAAAAAGAACACTTAAAGCTGGAGTGCAGGACTTTTACACATAATGAACAGCAGTCACATTCAAATCCAAAGCAAATGAGTTCACACAAAGCTGATTAAGCCTCATAGCACCTTGTAAAATGTTACATTCCCACACTGGTTTGGTACAGCTGTAGGAGAAGCAACCATAGACTATGGCAGGAAAATGGAGCAAGAAATATGTGAAATGCTCCTGATAGAAAAAGAAACTTGGCATTCAATGTAAGGACCACAGCCTAAAACAGAAAATGATTGAGGCACATGTACGCATTGACAGTGTAATTAAGGCCCCAAAAGACACAAAAGTTTGACAACACTCCAGGTTTAACAATTAAGATATTCTGGTAAGAATTTACCAAATAGATCTCAATGGAGAATTTTGTCGTATAAAATCGTGCTTGTTTTCAGAATTCCATAATTTCGAAGTGTCACATTAGAAAAGTCTACTGGAAAATGTAAAAAAAGCTTTTTCAATTTTGCAGAAATGTTCATGCGTTCGATTTGTTTTTAGACTTTCGGAAAACAGTTCATGTGTGCAAGAAGGAATTGAAGCACCTTTTTTGAATAAGCTGGAAAACATGGAACTGACATGAGTGATCAGCTGACTCCACTGGTTTCACTGTCTTTGTCTGCAGACAGCATGAAACACAACTGATACCAACTGACATGAAAGAGAATTACAACTTTCCCTGCTGAAAATTTCCAGAAGACCTCCTTGATTTTGGTCTTACAGAGGGAAAAGGTTTTGTTAGTTTCTTCTAAAGCTTTTGTTGTGATTGGAAAACAAGTATTTTTAATTTTGGCTTCTTCTATTTGTTTATTAAAGCCATGTGTAACGTACACTGCCACCTTCTGATGGGACACTCCAGTTTATTTGCTCCATAGCAGTTAGTGCAAACAAGCTTCATTTGCTTTTCTTTTTATTAAAAAAAAATCAGTATGTTTCAATAGTTTGCCTCAAAGCTACTGCGACAAAACTCCTCAGGTTTTAGTTACTGTTTCTGTGTATGCTCAAATGAAGTGCTGCATCACACTGAGTGGTTAATGCTTCATTAATTCACGATTGCCTTTTCATTACTTACTGTTTTCGCACCTCCTAAAGTCAAATTAGTATTTCAAAATGACACATAATGGCCTCTTGAGCAATTCAGTAGTGCAGCTCCAAATTTTTAAAGAACTCCTGAGAAGAAAGATAGCAGAATAGTCAAAATAGATGGAGCAGAGGTCAAGTTATTTCTGGCTTTTAGTCCATAATTTCATACAAAACATGCCTGAGAAGCAACCATTTTGATATAATAACCCTACTTATATCACTAGGGGTATTTTCAAAGTGCTCCTTCAATGAGAAACTTTTCTCAACATTTGCTCCTTCCCTCTGGACCTATCAGTCGGTCTGTGTACTTTTAACGCTCTATGACCAGTGTTGTAGCCTGGCCTCTCTACATCCCCGGTGGGTGCAAACACAGCAAACAATCACTAACAGCCAGACAGTTTTCATCATCCTTTCGTTTTGAATACCATCCCAGACTGCAAGAATTCGAAGAACACTCTTGAAGTTTTATTGCCTGCATTCCCACGACAACAATCGGAGGAAAAGATTTCTTTTTACTGAGATACGTTGTTAAAAATGGAATCAGCAGAAGCAGCAGCAGCAGCAATGACTTTTAGAAATAAGGATCCCAACCCAAAGGGGGAATGTTTTTAATGGTTACCCATGTAGCAGGAATACTGGAGATTTTATAGCTGTGGCTGTAGTATGGCCCCGTTTGATGAAGTCTTATCAAGACAGTTAGGACGCATCCTGTTTTAAATGACGTTTACTGCGGCGCAATTCTTCAAGGCGCAGTACAGTTATAGATAATAAAAAGTTTTTCCCTCTCTGAAGCCATGCGTTCAATCGATAAGAGTTACCCAACTTTTCAAACTGTATTTCTGACTCGATCACTCCTCCCTATAGACAAAAATCTCTCTCCACTCTCTGGCTTTCAATCCTCACTTTACCTGCCTCCCTGCACACAAACTTGAATTAATCTCCAAAGTCTTCTCCTCATCGCTTTGTGTGTGTCGTGTGTGTGTGTGTGTGTGTATGTGTGTATGTGTGTGTCGTGTGTGTGTGTGTGTGTGTGTGTGTGTGTGTGTGTGTGTGTGTGTGTGTGTGTGTGTGTGTGTGTGTGTGTGTGTGTGCTTTAATGTTTGTGTTCTGGTGTTCGCGAGGGTGTGCGTATGTGCACATGTCTCCTCCTTTCTGCATTAGAAATTCACAAGCTCGACATGATATTGTTCCCCTGCCTGGAGCTCCGGGGGCTCGGAGGGTGTGTGTGTGTGTGTGTGTGTGTGTGTGTGTGTGTGTGTGTGTGTGTGTGTGTGTGAGGGGGGCTGTTTGCATAGCAGAGGCTGTACACTCACTCATGTAGGCCCCGCAGGGATTTTTCTTTTGACACTGTCAGCCCTTTGAACTCCCTGTGACATCAAGCATCAGGTCACTTGTGTACAACCTCCACACAAAGAGAACTCACACTAATTGGCCTGTGTGCACCTGAGAGACAGTTGGGACATCAAAGTGCTTCGCGGCCCGGTTGATAGCAGCTTTGATGGGGTGACTTTGAGACTGTAGATTTGCGGTTTGTACACTAAAGAACTGTTAGCTGTGCCTTATGTGATCTTTTAGGGGGGGGTTAGTTATGTGTACTGCTGTGAGGTTTTAATCAGCCTCAGTTTACGGTAAAGAGAGACATGAATCCAATGTGTTGTGATCGTACAGTGCTGTCTTCATATCTGCATCCTGCTCCCTGTGCTGCGTCTTTTCCATTCTCTCCTCTAAACGACTCCCAGCTCGTAAATATGTAAAGCAAAAATTATTTGTATACGGACAGAAATGAAATAAAAACTGAGCCCCGGCTTGTGTGGAAGTGTGGAAAATCAATTTAGCTCAGAGCAGCCTCTTAGGATCTTATTCTGCCTTCCAGACTTATGGATGTCCGCTGCGTCTTTGTCTGACCCTTCATCTAATGGAAGGTGGACAGGTGGCGACTACTGGTGGGCCTGGAGGCTCCTGTCAACCCCATACAGTCCAGCAGCTGACCAGAGAGAAAGGGAGAGGGCAGAGGGAGTGGTGAGGCGACAAAAGGGCTCAGAAATTAAAAAAGGAAAATAGACAAGAAGTGAAGGAGAGACCTAAACCGGAGTCCCACGTCCGAGCCTGAGCCAGCTCTGCCCACTGTTTCAACAGGAGGCTACGTCCCCTCTTGACTCCAACAGGCGTGGCAAAGCGATTGGTTTCGCTCCAGTATAATGGCCGGCTATGAATGCTGAGTGCGACTGCGGGGGACCATTAGGGCCACAATGGTCGACAAGACACTAAGCACTCCCCAGAGGTCTGAGGGGCCCTTTCATGCCTGTCCCGGGGCTGGGAGGGCTGCTGGGAGCTGGTGGCCAGCTGGGTCTCTGGCCCCAGTACAGCCCTAATGCCATCAGCGCTCTGTGCTCGTTTTAAGCTGCCGGCCGTATGGAGGCACAGGGGTGTAAGGTCTGTGGGACACATGTGAGCGTATAAACACACATGCATGGCGACACCTGTTTTTAGCATTAACCAGAGCAGCGCTAGATGGTCCTGATGCTGCAGCAGAGGGACTGAAAGAGCATTTGTGCCTCGAAATACTGGTTGAACAGTTTATTTGTGCATTAATTGAACTTGAAATAATCATCTAGATTCAACAAACTCATCCTGCCGTCTTGTGCAAAGAGAAGCAGGTTCATAGGTTATCTTTAGAGCACCATATGGGGAAAAAGATCCCTTGATGCAAATGCTGTCACACTTAATTCGAGCCGTTTCAGAAAGATGCTGTGACTGCCGTGTCTTCCTCCCTCTCAGGTCCTAAATAGCTTGCTACTGCAGGCAGAAAACTTGTTTTGTCGACAGCCTGTTTGAAAGGCAAGCGTAATAAAAGGCTTTTCTTTTTGTGCCGGGCGGTGGCAATTTCACAGAGTCTTTTCAGAGCTGAAAGAGGGCGAGAGAAAGAAAAGTTTTACTAATTGATGCGGTAGCAGAAATTTAGCCGCCATTTCAGTCAGCCACGATGAAAAGCCTATTAAGGAACGTTTTGTCAATTACTTCTGCTCACTTCTATACGCCGTGGCTCTTTTTAGAGGAACTCATTTGTGTCTTATTTATTTCCTTTGCTGGCATGTTTTGCTGGCACAGCACACAATGACAAATTAAAGCTTTAGTTTCATGGCAATGACATGGAAGGTCTTTGGCTTTATTGTGGGCTTTGAAAGAACGCCAGGGAAGTCAATAGTTTAGAACTCGTCCTTGCTTCAGTTTTGTTTCGATTCAATAAAATATCTATTGAGTTATAACTCTAGTCAAGCTTTTTACTCTTAAGTTAGAACACATCTTTAATGAATTACAGTCTAAAGTAAAATACAACTCAAGGTATCTGTCAGTACAATTCATCTTGTTTACTGTCACACCTAAACAAAACTGGTAATCTGTGATTTAAATAAATCTTTTAAGGCAAATAAAAGCATTCATACATTAAAAAAAAAACAGAGTAATTGCACTTGTACACAGCAAGGGAAAGAGTAATAAAACATTTTACACAATGGTGCTCAGGAAGAGAAAAAATGTGACAAATGTGTTAGCTTCGGTTTTGCCAATCCAGTTTAAAGGAGAGTCATTTTTGCAGAAGTTGTCAAAAAAATGAATCTTTGGTAGTCGGCAATAAGCACCGTTGAGATCAGCAGTTTACCTGAAATAGTATCTCGTTCCGTCTGGTTCAGCCTCGTCAAGACCAACTTAATGATATATGCTTTTTTCTACTCTCTCAATCCTGACAAGTATTATTTAACCCCACCGTTCTTCGGGAAATAGTTTCTTGGAGCTTTTATGATAGAGTTCCTTTGAGCGTGCCTGTTTTGCCTTCATCTGCATTGTGAAATCCTTGTACTTTTAAAACACCTCCATACAAATTTGAAATTGATGCCTTGCTCCCCTCACACATATGATTAGTTACCTTCACAAGCCTTGAATACACAAAAATGGCTGCTCGGTGCGGTGAATTTTAGGGGGGAGACTTAAACTGAATCGCTTTAGCTGTGATTAACAAAAAAAAAGTGGAGTTCAGCTGGAGAAAGAAGCTCACTACATGTATCAGAGAAAGCGTCGGCAGACAGAACTATCTGACAGAGGTCAGCTGATGTCGAGGTACATCAATTTTATGAACCTTCACCCCCCTCGCAAGCTCGCTGCCACTCATGTGTTAAATGGGTCTTGTAGACAGAAGAAAATGCCTTTGTGCTGAAATAAATGGTGGGGAGAGAATGGGGTTAAGATGAGTCCTTTGAGGTGCATCAACCTACATCTGCTCATCCCCTCTTCCTCTTTCCTCTCTTTATCTTCTCTTAAAACCGCACGAGACAGAGATATTTTGTTGATAAGAAAACAGTCAGGTGTAGGGGAAATTATACATTTTTTATCCGTGCTATGTAAATTAATCTATTTTTAGCTCCTTTTGTAAGACACAGTTGCCATGGTCGCTTTCTTGTTTTAAAAAATTATACAAGGCACATTCATGTGACACTGACTCTCGGTTGATTACAAAGTGAGAACGAAAGGAGAAAAAAACCATCCTTGACATTAAACATTTAGACATGTGGCAATTTATGAGTTTCTGTACGTGTATACCGCACGCGTAAAATATCATTCTCCTGCTAAAAAGCTGTCAAAAAGGGAATATTTTTATTTTCTTTCCAGTGGAGACGGATCGACCTGAGAGCAGGCTGTTGTGACAGATGTTCAGCTCGGCTAAAGCTGTGGTTGCAATAACACACACTTACAAAGACACACACACGTACCGTATAGACACATATGTATTTCAGAAATATCCTTTTTTTTGCGCACACGAAGGAACTCGCACAAAAACACACACGGCGCTCGGAACAAACCCTCTAATTTACTCTCTCTTCCCACCCCACACATACACAGCACACACACACACACACACACACACACATTGAGAAGAAATTACTTTGAACTTGGTGTCAGGCAGCGTGAATGCAGCTGGGAGCAACAGGGTCACAAAGCTCTTTGAGAGGTGAGATGAGGTCCAGCCTTTCCACTGTCCACTGTCTGTCTCCGCTCTGATGTGCTGATGGCCGACAGGAGTCTGGTGGGTGTGTGTGTGTTTCTGTGTGTGTGTGTGGTGGGGGGTTGGTGGTATACGTTGGATCAGGCCTGGCCATAAGGCTCTCTTTGTTACGGCTGGCTCTTTTCCACTGCAGAAGGCTTTGATGCAGACTATATTCAATGTCACACAGTCTCCACAGACCAACAGCAGATAGTGACAGTTTTGGCATCGTCATGTTTAAAAAATAGAGCTTTTCCCCACTGTCTTTGTTGCATATGACACACTTAAATTAGCTGGTATGTAGTTTAGATATGTAACAATATGAAGCCCATGCCTGATCTTTAAAGCATTTTTGTAAGAATTATCCTTACTAAGTTCTTGATCTGCTTTAGTAGTATCAAAGCATCTCTCCAAAGTGACACCGTTTAATGATGAAAGATGTCGCCGCCGCCGCCGCCGCCTGCAATGGTGACAGTAACAGCGAGCCTTGGCTATTCTGGGACTTGCTATAAATTAACAAAGACTTTTAATTAAAGACGTGTAACAAACAAAAACACAATCAAACTGATGACTTAATTGATTCTAACTGTGAGAAGTTGGAGTGTTTCATTCCAGGGTTGGTTAGCCGAGCTGGAACCGCTGCCAAGATGTGTAATCATGTTTAATAAATTGCAGCAGACAAGACTGTATCTAATCTATTAATAGGCCCACATCATTACATTGTGATTTGCATCTGGAAAGAGTCCAACCGCGGACACACTGCTATTGAACCGAGCTGGAAATTCTGTGCGAAAGCAAAAGCAGCCTTATCTCGTCCAGTAGTGTTATGTTACCTACCAGGGGGATGGAAATGTGATTAAAAATAGCAGACTTTTCCTAATGCATTATCTATTGTGCTCAAATAAGCCCACATTGCCTCCATTTATGCATATGCAAAACTGTAAGCATGCAAATAACCGATTTTTATAGAACAATGTTGTCGAATAAAAACACAAGGCTGAAGATTAGCAGGGCCAAACCAAAGGGAGCGTCAATAAAAAAAAAAGGGAGCATGTGTGTTCATCGGCAACCCCCGAATCACACACATACACAAACACACACACACACACACACACACACACACACACACACACACACACACACACACACACACACACACTCACACACTGATTAATTGTATTCTTCATTCATTGTGAGGCAGCCTGCTGCTAATTAGCTTAGACATGGTTTTGCATATTGTATTTATTTAATTTCTTCATGGGCTGCACCAAAAGAAGGTGTAATTTGGGATGAGAAAGGGGCCATTTCTTGCCATGGTTTATACACACAAAGGGCTGGGAGTGCTGGGGCTGATTGCTGCTACTACGAGGACTGTTTCTTTCTGTGCCAAATGTGAAACAAAACCCAACAACATCCCACTTGTGTTCCACTCTTGCTTCTTTGCGCGAGAACAATACTGTAAATCTAATGAACGAGAATGAGATTAGGTTCACAGTTTCTCTTGTCACTGCATTTTAAGATTCATTTTAACATCAACAATGCTTTCTTATTTTGAAAGTTTCGTCTCCTCTCTTGACATTCTAGAGAAAATATATTGCGGGACTCTTTGGAAGTGCATGAATTCAAACAGCAGCAGGCAGAGCATCGGGAGATGGAGCTTTTTCTCGTGGATATGGAAAATCGGTCCTTAAAAGTTATTTTTCTGGCTGAAGTTGGCAGTTTTGCAGAAGCAAAAGAAGCCACTTTTCAGGTGATTGGGCATCCAGCTGAGTTTGGGTGAAAACACATTCCATATGTATTGAGTCTTATCATTGAGAACAACTCTAAGCCGCTCCCATTTCTACCAGATTGCAGACTTTCGACATCAGACATCAAATCCTGTTGGGACTCTACTTTGCATCTCTGTGTATGAATGTTTACTTGTGTGTGTATCTGCCATATGTGTATGCTTTGCGTGTTTGTGAGCATTGTATGCGCATAGATGTTTGCTGGCGTATAAATATACCTACATGTATCAGTCGAGGGCACAGTTTCATCTGTGGAACATCTAATTGGGAGCCATTTTTCCAGCCATGCTCACATCCTGCTGCAAGCAAGCAACAGATGGCCGGACTGGACGCTGCGGCCGATTTAGTCCAGTCGTGTTTGCTAGGAAGTAATTGTGTTTTAACCTGGAGAGAAACTGAATATTACTGTCGTGCAGGCAAACAAATTATAGTCACCTCACTGGCCGGCAGATGACTCTATTTGTCTCATGTCCAGATGGAGTTTGAAGAAAATAAATTGGCCTGTGATGCTGAATGAGCAGGATGCACTTGTGTATATGTGTGCGCCCGGCTGTTTGTCTGTCTTTCTATCCGTCTCTCTACCTGTTTATCTCCTCAACAGCTGCCTGTCTGTTTCCTCATATATCAGCCTGTCTGTTTTCGTATTGTGGCAGATGTTTCAGTGCTGCAGGTCTTAATATCAGAAAAGAGAGAAAAAAAACTGTTCAAGTGGATTAGAGCGTCCGTACACTCACTTACCATTGTGCCACAGATTGCCTTTTGATGCCAAACATTGCCCTGCGGGGACGTAAATACCTACTAGAGATTGGTATGGTTTCATTGTAAGCATTCATTAGCATGAGCGTCAACAAAAGATCTGCCACGCTGATCTCTCCACAAATTAAGTCACTTTGTCTATTTCACATCTCTCCGATTTTCAACACTCGCTGTTGCTATAAAACATTCTTGAATGAAGTGTTCATTCACTGTCAATTCCGGCACCATGTGCCAACTGTGTGCATCAGAAAATCCCCTGCAATCTTTGTTTTGGCTAGTGTGAGGCAGAAAGTGATTACCCAGAGTGCTTTGGGAAGTTAATGTTCATGGTCTGCACAGCGGGATTCTAGGAGTGATGACAGAGGAAGTGCCTCAGGGTGAGCGTCTCTTCCCTGCCATCTCACTTTCACTGTTTCTGACAACACGTTTACCCCAACAGATGGCTCCAATACTCACTCGGAGACACTGCGAGGCGACGAGGAACTGCGTGGGCTGATACAACACAAAGATGTGCAGAGAATCCAAAACCAACTAGTGTGTATTGAAGTAAAAGGAGATCTTAATAATGACTAATGTGTTGGAATAAGTCGGTCAAACTTCTTCGTCATGCTTAGTTTTAAATGAAAGCAAACAAGGCACTGCATCCATCATCAGTTGGTTATTATATCATCAGATCATTCCCTGCATTTTGCTCAAATTTTAATGCAGAGAAAGACAGCCGGTGGTTTAAAGTCTGCAAAAGTAAAACCGAGAAGAACTTCAAGGACTGAATCCCAGCGCATATGTTCGTAGGAAGAATGTGTGCATGCAGGGAATAAGACTTGGCGACACCTTGGTCCCAAACCGAAGCTCATCATCAAGTATTTTCTTTGCATGTCAGCTTTGCCTCCAGGCGGCTAAAATGACACACAGCGCAGCGTCAAAATATGACTTACTGAGCAGTTCAGCAGAATGGAAAAGTGTATGTGTGAGTGTGAGAGAGACCAAATAATCATACTGCCAAAACCCAAAATTGCTTGTCACATTGGACTGCAACATAGTTAAAGACAAGACTGTGCATACACCAACCATTTCAAGTCCCATTTAGGTCCCAAGGAACATTGCATTCATCTTCTTATTCCTAAAATTAGAAATTTTTGAAATAGCAGACACCAAAGTTTTACATTTTATAAGTCTTAGAAGAGATGATGATATAACTGTGATATCTGTGCAATATGTATTTAGCAATGTCTGAGCCTGTCTAGTTATCTGAATTCCCTGAATGATACAGCTCTCCACCAGAAGAGAAAAAAACCTATTAATGGAAAAAGTACCATCAACTTTAAAATCTGCTTTTATGGTTTGGGAGCAATAAAATAGGGGTGCGTTCAACTATCCGTATTACCATACTATGCAGTACGGCAGAACAAGATTTAGCTTGTCCCAGTACACAATATGTCAAATCTGGTTTGCCAGAAATACACAGATGCTCTACTACATCTGGATAGATTTCGCAGTATGCAAGCCAGCATGCTTTCCTGGCCACTCTGATTAACAATCCTCTGTACAGTTATGTTTCTTACATCACTGTGGCTCACACAAGCATAAGCTAATTTTGTGCTATAGATTGCAACGGTTAAAATTTAAGGCAGCTGCAGTATGAACTGAAAGCATAAAGAAAAAAATATGCAGCTCAAATTTCCTACAATAGTAGATAACAAAACTTACCATATCGATGGTGTCATATTGTTCACCATTTCTTCTATTTAAATCTAAAAACTGCTCTTTTAGCTGTAGGATACAGCGCAGTACTCCACCAAGGCTGCTCAATCGTATCATTTCTGATGGCTGAAATCTTGAAAAAAATCGTGGCAGAAATCACAGCACTACAGAATGTGGCCATTTCATATAAATGTACCTACAAATAAAATGACCTTGCGCTGAGCACAGACATGTGTTATGCATGTATATGTTATGTACCAACCCGGTCTCACGGGGATTCGTGAAACTGTCACGTAAGTTTTAGTTTCGGTTTCGTGCGCACCAACACGATTTCGTCATGTTTTTCGTACCGCTCACCACGAAATGTTTTTCGCTGTGGTAATCACATCTGAAAGTGGTTTATACCGGCGGATTCATGACGATCTAAGCTGTCCATCGGCGTATACTGCTTGTGTGATCGCGTTTGCGGCCGCCGGCCGCCGGACATTCTTGAAATTCCTATGCAAATTGGTAAGTGTACCACCGGCTTATGGTTAGGTTATGGTTAGGTTATGGTTAGGGTTATGGTTAGGGTTATGTTTAGGGACGATGTCATGCAAAATATAGCGTTGGATTCGCCACGGTTTTACATTAAAAATATAATATACACATTCTTTTGAAATACGTTCTGAGTGGCACGAAAAGTCCGCCGTTTAAAATACATTGGTGCGCATTTCGTGGTGAGCGGCACGAAAAACATGACGAAATCGTGTTGGTGCACACGAAACCGAAACTAAAACTTACGTGACAGTTTCACGAATCCCCGTGAGATCGGGCTGTATGTACGGATACTAAATCGCATCACCTAAATATGTAGCGGGCGGCAGGAACCGATGAGATTTGGAAACACCCGAACAACTTAATCAATTGTTCCTTGTATCATTTCTGACAGATAGGTCCCAATAAATCCTCAACAGTCAGTTTGTAGTAGGATCGCAATCATGTTATCAGCAGGAAGCTGGCATAGTCTTCGTAGTTACAGCGACTCTGTGCTGTTTTCAATGATACAGAAATTGTGGATCCAGACTGTAAGCTGCATCCGTGCCAAAATCTAATCAATTGCTCCTTGTGTCATTTCTGACATTCCCTGAAAATTTCATGTAAATCCGTTTGTCCTGATGAATGTTGCTAACAGACGGACAAACCAATGCCGATCATCACATATCTCCACTGCGTTCCTTGCCACAGTGATAAGCCTATAGTTTTCAGATTGGAGCAGGTACCTGGGAGCACAATTGAGCCCTGCTGCCAGAAATTCAATAAAAAAAACCTTAAAGAACCTTGACTTTGTAGTCTTTCTCACTTTCTAGCCCATTACATCAAATATAATAAATGTAGAAAGGGTGGAAAACAACACCTTATGTTTTTTGGGAGGGAGGTTAATCCAGAACTACTTCTTGGTTGAGAACAGTAACTATGATATGTTCTGAGCTCATAAATGGCCATTTTGGGTGTTTCAGATAGGACACATTGTATCTAGGAGATGCATCATCATCCATTCTGATCAGAAGTAAACAGAAAGCAACGCAGATTACATAGGTGATCTCTTGCTGTATTGTGAATAAGTGCATGTAAAATCTTGTTGGTGTCCTTCAGCCCAGCATCATAGTAAACTGTCCAATGCCAGTGTTCTGTATGTTGCTGTTATGGCGTTATAGAGTGAAGGTTTGGGGTAGAGCTAAACTTCTCAATATGCACCATTTTTGTACAAGGGAACACAAATTATCGGGACACCAGTTCATTACAAAATGCCAAATCAGGCCTGAAAACACCGCTTTTTTTAACGGAAAAATGTCACCCTAAACCATAATATTTTCCTAAACCTAACCCAGTAGTTGTATTTTGGTGTCTGAACCTAACAAAACAGCAACTGAAAAGTGGAAAACTAAAGTAATACAAAAGTCTAAATCCTACAAGGGATATGAATATCAGTCTCCTGGGTAAAAGTTCAGCCAGTGACTTATGCCACCACCGACATCAGACTCTAAGGCTATTTCGACAAACGCTCATATACTCAACAAAAATATAAACAACCCTTTTTTTTTTCTCCCATTTTTTATGAGATGAACTCAAGTATCTAAAACTTTTTCCACATACACAATATCACCATTTCTCTCAAATATTGTTCACAAATCTGTCTAAATCTGTGATAGTGAGCACTTCTCCTTTGCTGAGATAATCCACCCCACCTCACAGGTGTGCCATATCAAGATGCTGATTAGACACCATGATTAGTGCACAGGTGTGCCTTAGACTGCCCACAATAAAAGGCCACTCTGAAAGGTGCAGTTTTATCACACAGCACAATGCCACAGATGTGGCAAGATTTGAGGGAGCGTGCAAATGGCATGCCTACAGCAGGAATGTCAACCAGAGCTGTTGCTCGTGTATTGAATGTTCATTTCTCTACCATAAGCCATCTCCAAAGGCGTTTCAGAGAATTTCGCAGTACATCCAAGCAGCCTCACAGCCGCAGACCACGTGTAACCACACCAGCCCAGGACCTCCACATCCAGCATGTTCACCCCCCCGCCCAATAAAACAAAACTGCATCTTTCAGAGTGGCCTTTTATTGTGGGCAGTCTAAGGCACACCTGTGCACTAATCATGGTGTCTAATCAGCATCCTGATATGGCAGACCTGTGAGGTGGGATGGATTATCTCAGCAAAGGAGAAGTGCTCACTATCACAGATTTAGACAGATTTGTGAACAATATTTGAGAGAAATGGTGATATTGTGCATGTGGAAAAAGTTTTAGGTCTTTTAGTTCATCTCATAAAAAATGGGAGCAAAAAAAAAAAAAAGGGTTGCGTTTATATTTTTGTTGAGTGTAGGTTCAGTCTCTGACATAACCCCACTGCACTGTTGAATCATGCCGGAGACTCTCAAGTTTCTGTATTAAATGACAAAAGTTACAGTTATAAATATCTGTTGTTATGCAAATGTCCAGCTTTTCTTTATTTTTAGTTCTGCTTAATTCAGCTCTGACATTCACAAAATCAAAACAGACTGAAAAGACACTACATTTGTTGTTGGTTGCCAAGGAAGCAGTTGTGAGAGAAACAGAAATCAGACAAGGTGACAGTTTCCCTGCATGGTTGATTGAACACTGTACTGTGTGTGTGTGTGTGTGTGTGTGTGTGTGTGTGTGTGCGTGTGTGTGTGCGTGCGTGAGGATGTGTGTGTCTGTGAGTGAATGACCACAGCGGAGTGTGAGGTGAATGTCACACCCATCAAAGTGCACAGGTAATGATGCACTGTAGCTGGCATTGCTACAAGCCAATAACCTGGATGTCCACTTACCTGCCCACACACACACGCACACACACTCATGCACACTGTGTCCCTCGGGCTGCCTTTCACACCAACCTGGCATCCTTTCACAGGGCCCAGTGGAGCGTGCTGGTGTGACTCCACTCTCAGGCTATACTGACGGAAGAAGTTGCTGCAGAGAGGAAGAGAGGTGGTGGGAGGTGGTGGAGTTAAAGGTTATGGGCTGCACACGGAGAAGCATTGGCAGGATAATAATTGCCCATTGGCATTTATATTTAGTCCGACATCCTTTCATTGTCGAGTTCAGTTTCAGTCTACATATTTTCTGTGTTCAGGAATATGAAGTTACCAGCATATTGGACTGCTTTAAAAGCCACATCCAGCTGTTGAACGATATTAAACAAAAAATTGCTGATAAAGGTCAGCAAAACCGCACAAAGGTAGTGAAATGTAAAAGTTAAAGTTCTCATCTTTTCTTTTCATATGATCATCAGCATTTTTAGAAGATTGCAAAAGAGATTTAGACAGTGGTTTAAGCAGAAGAGTGATTTTTCAGTTAATAAGTTTTGGCAGTTTGGAATATCCAGACTGTGAAATATCAACACGCTTACCTCACGATAGCACACTTGTTACATCAGGATAACAAATATTTTTCTCGTGATGATGATAAACCTTTTCATCTGTGTCCACTCTGGATTTTTGAAGAAATGAATCATTTTTTTGAAGTCCTTCTTGGCAGTTCTTTTATCAGTTTAATAACATCTGATTATGTAGCTCACACTGACATCCAAGCAATGAAAAACCGCACGTATGTGTGTTTATAACAGATAAACTTGCGTGTGTTTGCGTCAGTTTTTTTGAATACCCATGTCAACTATGTGACATTTGTGTGTTTGCATGTTTTCAGACGTCTTTAGACGAACTGACAGCTGTCCTTACCAGAGGGTACAGAGAGAGAAACAGCAAACTTGGAAAAAAAAGTAGTTGGACTTGTGTTTTTAACGAAAGCACACGGTGATAAGAAAGAATATGAAAGGAGACCTACGTAGCACAGCGAGTGGACATTCACAGCTGCTATAATTACTCTCCTGTGCTCTCTTGCTGTGAATCACAGTGGGGTCAGTGGCTGCTGTAATTATTGGACGTCAGCCTTATGGACTCGATTCCATTTTAGATCATTATTGTTACTTTGTGTGGAGGAATTGTTCACTTCTCACTAGTCCTTTTTACAGTGGGTGCACATTGCATTATACATTATACGACATGAAAAACTGAACATTCAATGAGCTGCAGAGACAGTAAGCACTGAGTTATTGGAGATTGTTTTTGTTGATTCAACTCACTCATTGCTTCAGGGTTGAATATCTCCTCAGACATATATTTTTCATGCTGTTTGCGTCTACTGTTTGACTGTTTAATTTTCAAACACTGTGGTCAAACTCATGTTCTATTAGTCTCCTCATTCCTGCTTCTGGCATGACTAAATAAGCCTCCGAATTGGTTAACCGGGCTGAAAACATTGCCCATTAAGGTAAACAAGATTGTACTTTCTCCTATCTCCCATATGACTCTGCCTCTAACCAAATTAAGAGAGTCATTTGCATAAGCGAGATGGATGAGATAGGAGGAAAAGACTTTCTCTCCGGAAAATAAGTGCACTGTTAGACAGAGTGGGAATCTCAGATGAGATGTCGCAGCCTATTAGACGGGCCATGCTTCATCATTTTTTCATACAATGTATTCCTGTAATAACTTTTAAGTGTTCGTAGCCGTTGATAAAAAGCTCCAAGTGATAAAAAGAGCCAGAGCGTGATTGTACGATGTGACTTAGACGGAGGCATTTTGTTTCATATCAGAGCAAATCAGAGCCATATGCAGCGCTTTCTTTCTCTGTAAATTTCATTTTCAGCATATTGGAGTATTACAATAATTACATATGTATGAATTTAGCAAAACGGTTCTCTTGGTTTAGTTTCACGACTACACCCACAGCATTAAGTAACATATTTTGCAACAGTTTCACACATTACTCGTGCCATTCGCTAACATAACAAAATGAAATACATACACAACACGCACTTTGCTGCAATTTTTACATTAAAACACTAATAAGCGCCAATATTCTCCTCTGCCTTTCCTCTGCTCTTGACAAACCCACTCAGTGAACGAAGCAGCCAGACGCACAGTGCGGTTTGTTTGTGTACTAAAAACAGCACCACAATTTACTGCAATCAGACACTGTGTATAGGCCAGGGCACCTGGGGCGCTCTGTGTGCGCTCCTACCCTGCGGTGAAATTGCTGTCAACACTTTCCCCCTCCTTTCAGCAGTGGTAGACTCTGGTAAGCAGCCTTTGCTCTGTCCACTATTCAGCGCTCTCCCACTGAGAGGAACACCATGCCATGTTCACAACTCCACATTTACAACGCTCGGATCTCCAGTGCTCATTGAGAAAACTGTTGTGGTTTTCTTCACATTGTGTCTCTCTTTCTATAGCATGCCGTCGTTCATTTCTGGGTTAGACTTGGCTGCACAAAAAAACAACAACCCACGTTTCTGAAAATTGGTCTTACAGCTTGCTTTAGTTTGCAAGTAAATTAGGGAGGGGGGTCCGGCATGTTTGAAACATGATGTCTCTGTTGTTGTCTCTGAATAGGAGATGCACTGCAAAAACGCAAAATCTTACCAAATTTATTTGTCTTATTTTTAGTCAAATTACCTCATCCCACTTGATTTAAGATAAATTCACTTAACAAGTGACATTTCAGCAAGATGGAGGGACTTGTTTTAAGAGAATGCATCTTAAATGTCTTGTTAAGTCAAACAATCTTGAAATGATCTTGTTTTGAGTTGTATTTTGCAAGAAAACTCAAAACAAGTCGAATACATCTCAAATTAGGAGGTTACATGAATGCAAAAATCTATTTTTGAGTGAAAAACTACTATTTTTTTTAAGCATGTTTGGCTTATTCTAAGACACCTAAGCTTGATAATCCTGGTAAAATATAGCTTAGGATAACTTTTTCCAGCTAATTTTAAGATCTCAATATTCTGAATATCATATCTTATTTCAAGAAATCTTACCAAGCCATTTTTGACTTGTTCTACTGGCAGATTTTTTTTTCACTTATTTCAAGGTAAAAGCTCCTTGAAACAAGTTTTGTTTTTTTCTTGTTTTGAGAGGGGCATATTTTCCCAGTGTGCTACTTTACTGCAGGCAGCTGGAAGCAACAATAATTTGCCTAATTTGTCCTGACTTTTTCTCAACAACCTGTACGAATGTGTGGCTCTGACACATGCGAGTGTAAGAGCGACTCATTGATTCGGACCATTAGTGTGATAATGCAGACAGCTGTCATGGAGAGAGAGCTGGACAGATAAAGAAAGAGAGGAAGAGAGAGATCCCCATTTTGCATAACACCCCGGCCCCCTCCCTGAGGAGAGTGCAGAAGTGCCGTCATGAATAATGTATAACCGCTTAATTTATGGCCAAACTTTAAATAGCGCTGAAACAGGAGGCATCGCTACATGAAAATCCATCCTGCTACGTTATTTGCTTTGCAGCTACGCTTTGAAAGCCATCTAAGGCGGTCTAATTAAACAATATCCCCTCATTGATAAACAGAATGATTTCACATGAAGTGTGTCTTGTTTTGACAACTCATAATTGAGATACGGATGTTTTGATTCCTGCATCATTTTATTCTTCATACGCATCGCTTTCTGCTCATCAGTGCTGCCCCAAGTGAGCTGTCTACTTACTGTATAACCACCAATATGGATTGCAGGAGAGTTATTTTGCAGCCTGTCTCCTGGAGTGACAATCTAAATTACGCTTAAAATGGCTGTGATCTTGTGCGCACAACGTGACACAGCCCCACACAGATGTACGGCATCAAGGCATTCATATAAAATCAATAACAAGTCCTTTACCTGTCGATTCAAGTTTGTGGTTCACAGCAGCTTCATCAAACTAAGTGTATTTTTTTTTTTTAAATTGTACTTGTCAGCTCAGGGTAACTTTTATGACTGGAGGCTATGGAGCATGCAGAAACTAAAATGTGATATGCAGTGTGTGGAAAACAGCAACAGGGAGCTGATTGCAGTCTGTGCAGCCTACCTTCACCCATCCTCTGCTCCTCTCCTCCATGGTAATGAGGCGATGAATGGCAGCATGTCTACAGGCAGGGGAAGCAGACGCGCCATGCAGCTGTGGACTCCTACGCATGAGGCACACATACTCGTTTCATTTCTATCCCCGCGGCTCCCACCTGAGGGCCCGCTACTTAAATGACAGAGGGGTGGAGGTAGGTAGGCTGGATTGGTAGAGGCTCTGATGTCCTACAGTGGCAGGATAGAAGAAGAAAAGGAGGAGGGGGAGGTGTGTTGTTGTTGTCGCGTGTTCTGTTGTCTTTCTTGCAGGATAAAACAGTATATTTTCCATATTCTGTGTTTCCATAATGCTTAGCCGTGTGATTATTCTTTACATTTGTCCATGTTTGTGTAAAGGAGCATGAAGGAGATAGATATCCTGCCACCAAACCAGCATTCTGTTACTTTAGTAATAAGGTCGCGTGATCTTATTTACCTCACACTTGAGCCAATTAAAATGATGGATGCTGTCGGAACGTTAGTTAAATTTAGAGCCGAGAAGACCTGCACTGACTGGAACAAACTTACAATCCTTTACCTTGCTGGTATTTGCAGGCACATTAGGTTTTCCGTGCTTTGTGTTCAACCTGCATTTTAATAGAGAGCTTCATTTACTATCTGTTTGATATCTACCAGATCCTGCGATACCAACAATGAATTTCTACATTTGTTCTGTATCATGCTACACAGAGTAGAACATGAAGCGCTCTGGCTGTTCTGCTGCACAGTGGGAATCCTGTCACTACGCTTTTCTAATTGTTGTGGTAGGTGAGCAATGAAGGGGTGAGTGGGTTGCTAATAGAGAATACCTAAAAGGCTTGAACCTGCAGCAAAAACAGCAAAACAGGAAAAATGGAGATTATTGAAAAGTGGGAACTATGACACAGTTCACATGGTGTTTGTATAAAGTGAGACGTGACTCCACAGCATATTGTTGGTGCTAGGAGAACGTTTACAAGATCTTTTTGCCGTGCAACTCTTTCCGTTTTTGACATCAGAAGTAAAACCCATGGAGGTATGTTTGCCCAATTCGGCTTTTTATGTTTTGAGGAAGCGGAAATGTGAGAGTGGGAAATGTGGACGAGAGACCAAGCCAAGAGATCTGGAATTAGAATAACAACCAGGCGGTCTTTAAAGGCGCTTTTCCACTCGAACCTACACAGCTCGACTTGACTCAGGTTGTTTTCTATTACAATTGAGTACCACCTCATTGAGGGTGGAGTCGTCATAGGACAGGTAGCCTGGAAGTCCCGTAACGTCATTTGTTTGCAATGTGCACCGTTGAGCTCTCTCTGTATTCTTTGGTCTGCCACCAAAGGCAGAAAAGTCCCGACCTCTTTATTCGCCCACGGTACAGGTCTGGTTGCCATATTCAAATTTTGCCAACTTCCGTGAAGAGCAATGCGTATGGTCACTGTTGCCAGTTTCTTTCTTATTTTTAAAATGGCGGGTTTGGATTTTGTGAAGGAGTCGCTCTGGTGTGTCGTCACTCCCTGTCCAATCAGTGGCCTGCACTCTGTAAACGTCACATTATCGGCTTGACTCAGCTCGCTTGGAACCCCATCCGAGTAGGTACAAAAATAGTACCGGGTACCAGCTACTACATCCTAATGGAAAACCTCACAAACTGAGTAGAGTCGAGCCGAGTCAAACCAAGTTGGTGCTCGTGGAAAAGCGTCATAATAGTTGTGGTAGCAGTTCTTATGGACTTACAAATTACTGAACTTATACTGTATTGTAGAAGAACTGTCGTCTGCTCCAGAGCTTTTGCTGAAACTCCAGTTCGATCTGGTATTTTGAAATGCATTCAGCTTTGGTAAAAGCACCATTTTTTTAATTTCTCTTTTTCACCCAAGTTGAGCCATGGGCTCACACATGTCTGCTTCAGTTTACCCATGTTGTCTAGAGTAAAATACATTAGCATGAGAACAGGTGCAGGTGCATTGACACAGAATGTACTTTTGATTTTCTTCTAATAAATCAATGTTTTTTCCTATTTCCATGAACCGTTCTGCTGTGCGCATAGAGCAGCCGCTCAACCTGTGGAGGTAAACAGACGAAAACAAATGGTCCCTGAATAGAGGAAGTATTGATGCAACAACAATAAAAGGGTGAATTAAAAACCACAAAGTAAGTGGCAATCAGCCTGTACTCATTATGCCGGTATGTTTACCATTTTTTCCTTTCCGTTGAACAGTTTTGAGTCAAACAAAAGCTGATGAGCTTGTTACAGATTCAAACATGCTCGTTTATATGGATAATGCTGTTTTCCATGCTGTGATATTAATTCAGGCTTCAGATGTGTGGCCATGAGCATGCTTGTGCGGTATTTACAGCAGCTCCAGCTAATGTAAATATATCCCCTTGCACAGGATCAATTCCTGTCTATCTAAATATTCTTTATTGATTAAGTATTTAGTTGCTCAACATCTAAAATGTCTTTCTTCAGCATTATTTTCAGCAACAGTAACAAACCAACTTATATTACACACCATTTTGAGACAAAAGGAAAACATAAGAACTAGCAATGAATACTGTCTAAATAAACACCACCTCGATGGAAGTTTACTGAAACTCATCCCATAAAGCAGGAACTTGTAGAGTATGAACCTGGGCAGATGTTGCATTTAAAATCTTCCTTATTTATATTTCAGAGAGTTGACATTAAAGCTAGAGATGAGACGCACCTTTTTAAGACAAACCCTGCATAATCACGACAACGGCAAGCGATAGGATGATGAGCAAACCAAAGGAACAGATGGAAACTTTACCAGTTCAACAAAGAGTACATTAAAAACAGCACGACATGACAAACCTGTCCATCAGGAATAGAAGTCCTCTCCTTACAAAGGTAAATATTGCATCAAAAGATACACCCACCATGAATCAAACATCTCAGGAGTCATCATATTTTATACACGGCTCTTTTTTCCGCCCCTCTGTCTCCCAGTGATGCATTAAAAACACAAGATTCTCTGAGGGGAAACCTGTGATCTCAAAGAAATATTTATTTTCTCATGCTGCGAAGCAGTTCATCTGAGATGCTTCAGAAAATTGCTTCTATTCCCCCTCAGTGAAAAATGTCTAAAAGACCGTATACATCTTGCTACATTTGAAAATACTTGCTGCATTTGAAAATGTATCCCCTGTGGGCTTTTTGGCCACTCCTAAATCCCTTAGTTACTTTCATTGTTTGTGTTGGCGTTAATATTTCATAAAGATGCTTCAATATTTATTCATCTTTTTTCTCCACATAGATAACCGTCTCACTAACTCCCTTGTATCATGCATTTTAATGCGCTGAGTGATCGCGTCCCGCAAGCGGTATGCGCGAGTTTTTCTACCCCTCCCTCTGTACTACAAGCATCTTCATTAATAAAACATAATAGATGCTTCTGCCAAGAATCACTCCCTTTCAATAAATTTAGTCTACAATATGCTGGCATAAATGCTCTTATCTTTGAAGTGAAAATTACATACATCTTCCGATATTGCTTAAAAAAACTTATTTATAAAAAACTGCTTTATGGTAGAGGGAAATAACACAGACATATTAGGACCTTTTATGGCAATATTGTAAACTTGTTAGAAGAAGCTGACATCAGTTCATGCTAGTTGCTGGGCAGTGTACAGCAGGTTGTTTGATTTATTTATTTTATGCTGGAAACATCAATAGATAGATGCTTTATTCATCCCTTTGAGGAAATTCAAGGTATCCAGTAGCTTAGACATGTTACATTCAAGATGGATAAGGAAAAGTATGTACAGGAGAACATGCAATTAACATGCAAATTGTGGTGGTTGAAGATATAAAGTGCTATTTACAAAAAAAGATGCAAAAATTGTTAATATTTACAATTTGTGGCTTTGAACAAATAGCAGAAATCAACCTACGGTGAGGCTCATAGCATGAGCGACCAACATCCTTGTGCTAAATTAGGAAGGGAGGGATGACAAAGAAGAGGGGCAAATATTAAATATTGCAAAATTGCTGTTGTGTACAATAGAATATTTAAAATACAAAAAGGTGCTATGTGAAAATAGCACTAATAATAAGCATGAGAGGGCTGCGGTGCATGGGTCCTGGTAGGGCAGGATTATTGGGTTTTGTGCTTGGAAACGACGCTGATGTGAGTGAATGGTGAAAATGAAGCAAACAGTTTAATTGTAGCTCAGAAAAGCAACACAATCAGCTGAAAGATGTTAAACTGTTTCATAAAGCTGAGGGGAACTAGGGAGTTAGGCGGTAATTTTCTATCTTTTTATCGTTGTGAATAACCTTTTACACACAACAAATAGACCTTTAAGCCACATTAAAACTATACATAATATAAATACAATATTATTTATAGCAGTGCAGTCAATATTTAATGTATATAGGCATTTACAGACTGACATTCTCGTTTAAAGCTATTCATAATTCCTGTTTCCACTAGAACTAGTTTAGAGTCTAGACATGGGTGTTGCAGCATTGATGCAACATGAAGTTTTTGACTGGACCAGACATTGGTTGGGTGAGGCAGCTGCTCCAGGCGAAGCCAGAGGAGTCAAACAGGGCAGATACTTGTTTGCACAGTCCTGAATTATCTCCCCTTTTTCCTTTGTTCTCTGCTGCTCCTCTCTCCTTCCCCTGCTCCCCCATTATGGCGTGTTGTTTTCTGTACAACACACCTGACTGCTGGTTAAAACCCACCATTCCCCGACACAACACACCAGCGGCACGTGTTACAACAGAGCTTTGCCATCTCTTCAATATTTAACTTCTCGCCTTCATGCGTGGCTTGTCAGAGCTAAATCTTTCATACATACTCGGGAGCTCACACCTCAGTGTCTCACCCAGGTTTACATCCAAATGTGGCAGAACTGCAAGTCATGTGCTCAATTATTAAACCTTTTAATACCCGAAAAGTGAAGCTGCATCCTCTAAAAGTGGACGTCAAATACACTTTTCTTTGCCACACTGAACTGCACAGTGCAAGTTTAAATAATGGAATTTGGACAAATTTTAAATTAGGTCTGAATAGGTAAGGAGAAATACCTGCCCTTTCTAATTGAATGGTTGTCAACGTCGCCTAAGAACCCTTTTGATCACAATGCTTATTAAATCTTTTTATAAAATCACGATCACAATGACAGGCTTATTGTTAAGAATTAATCCTTTTAATGCCTAAGCACTAATCACGCAGGAAACTTTTGACACAAATGGTCACTCTCTTGACGCAGTGGTTAGTGGAAAATTGAAAGGGAGCTGATTGTAAATTATCTGCGGCTACTAAGGCTTAAATCAAAAGGAGCTCAATCACCATGTCTGCGGTGTTCTGTGCTCCTATTTCCACGGCCATTAGCCGGAGAAAATCGGCTCTGACCTCCTCCACTCTGTAAAAACTTCAGGAAACTGAAGTGTGAACATTCAAGGTGGACGGAAGTTTTCTGCAGCATGCCAGTTAGACAGTGTCAGGGAAGGACAGGCCCTCGGGGGCTGCAGGCAGCAGCGCTACCCTGCTGCTTCCTCCAAATAATCGGCTGCCGAGGGATTATTTTGTGCTGGAGATGGATTGTTGAACAGGTCAGTCTAGTGTATATTCTTTTCAGATAAGTGAGCTTGGTATTTATTTATTTATTGCTTTTTTTCAGATTTGACCTTTGTTTATAAGGAATACTCCCCTAAGATCAAAATCTGTTTTTTGGTGAGTGTTGAACATACTGGCAGCATAAATCTGCTCGTTTCTGCACAAGCAGATCCAGAGATGACGCCAACGTAGAAAACAGAACTGATAAATATGTCTATAAAATTAGACAGTTTAGGTTGTATGTACACAAATGTGCATGTTTATTAAAAACAGTTCCGTTTTGTTGAGTAAATGCTGCAGGCGGCTTCATAGACATCAAAATAATTTCTTACCAGCAGGCACAAAAAAATAGAGATAATCGAGTGCATTGTCACTGCCTATTCTGTGTCTTTCTGATGGATTTTTAATTAAAATACCATTATTGCATTCATCTAATTTTCAATAGTAGGGGAGACGTTATTTTGGAAATTGCACGGTGCAACCAAACAAACGTATATAATAAAAATAGTCAACAATCTTTCACTCTCTGTGAGTCCATAATTAACCAAAGTTCAAACCAATCAAACCGAGACCCAGTGGAAAAAAAAGGACATTAATATTTCAATTTTTCTCTTATTAATTTAATCACATTTCATATGCTGATTTGAATTGGCCACGCTCCACCACTCAGAGTTGACTCTAATCCCAATCTAATTACTAATTATACGGTTGGAGGTTGATTGGACCAATCCTCCCAGCCAAGGCCAATTTGACTCCCTCTGATGTCGAGCACCTTTCATGTGCGATGTCTCCCAGGTTTTGAGGACACTGTGTTTTTTTTTTATTTCGTACATGGATGTGTGTCTGTGTTTTAATCAAATCATTATTCAGCACCCTCAGTCAATAGAAAGGGTTTCCCACTGCGTGTAGCTGACAAAAAAAATTAAAACGGCAACCCGAAAGTCCTGACCCCTGGTTGATCCTATTAATAGTTTGATGATAGAATACCTGTTAAATATATATATATATTATAATTTGGATAATTTTAGATAAAGATGGTGAGGTTACTGTACATAAATATATTTTGCATTTTGTAAGGAGGAGTTTTGAGATCAGTAAATAGTGACACTCAAATTAAGAACAGCTGAGAAGACATGAAGTTTTCAGCAGGAAGATGTTAAAAAATCAGTATTTTGCAGATCCGTAAAACACAATTGCCTCCTGCTTGATAAAAGTACTATAATTTAAATATTGTTTTTTTTTTTTACATTAGTTATTCAAGAACTATTGACAGTGAAGGATCATAACAGTTGTGTGGGCCAATCTGCCTTTCTCATGAGCACAAAAAGTGTTTCCTGGTCAGTTTTCCAGGACATGACTTGTCCTTTAGGCAAATTAGTGTTGGGATTAACTGTTTTTTGATGCATCAGATCATGGCACAAGTGGCAAGACCACAAATTACACAGTTCATTGTGTGTGCTTGTAATTTATTTGTTTATGTGCATGTGGAGTGTGTGCAGTCTTTCTACTATCTTTTCTGCTGGAGGTTTTTCTGTTTCTAACATACTCATCGCTGTGCAGTGAATGAAAGCTTGATCATTTTTTTCTGCTGAATCCAGCAAAATGTGTTCTAAATGTTGGATGTGCACGTTAAAATTAACACTGAAGATTACACTTCAGTCTGTGTTTGTCAAGCTGGGCCCCCTTTGTCGTGCAGCTCTGCAATGATTGATGCTCATTCAATGGAATCAGAAAAACACTGATCAACACTTCACTGTGGGGTCCCTGCTAGACAGCATTAGGCTGGGAAACAAAGGTAATACCTGAGAGGTTAAATATGAAGAAAGAAAGAATTAGACAACTGATGGCTAAACTCTTTGTTTAACAACTTACTGCAATCAACAAGTCAAGACCCAGAACATGACCTGGTCTCCATTGAAGGCAGTTTGCAACAGTGTTGAGCAAGTTTACACTTCACAGTGAACTAATTCATGTTTGCTGTTCACAATTTATAATTTTTAACTAACTTTACAGTCTCAAAAATGTACTCATTTCCTCCATTCTTTAAAATGAACTGTTCCTCGTCAGTAGAACCTCTTTCTATTTATCAATCTTCAACCCCCAACGGACTCAAGAAAAGGATCATGTATTTTGCAGCCACACAGAATAATGACACCTTTGCATTTGCTGAGCAGGCAGATGACCACAAACACATGGAAACGGACAACACAACAGAACTGAGTGTTACTTTCCCAGAGCGTCAGGTTTCATGGTTAGGGTGACTTTAGTCAAGCTGGGCTTGTAGCTGCCAACTAGCCTGGTCCAGACTGATTCCACAGTAATAAGGAGAGGCAGAGAGACACTGTCGTAACTGAGGCTTTACTTCCACTTCTGGTGCAGCAAACATTAGGATAACTGTTATACTGGAACGTGGGCCTAGTAGACACTTATCGACTAGTTACAGTAACTTAATCTCCGTAGCCTTTCCAGTGTCTGTGTAGTGGTAATATTACTTGTCATACTGCATTCTCAATCATATTTTGATGGAAGTGGTTTTTTTTCCAGCCAGATTCCTTTTTTATTATTATTACAAATATGTTTTAAGTCTGCATATCTAGCCCTTTATTTTATTGCTTTACTGTTGCTCTTTTCAGCCAACCACTCATATACTAAAGGGGGTGGAACTCATCATCCTCATAACCAGGATAATTGAGTAAAAAGTCAAATTTTAACCTTATTTCATGATACTTTCCATAGCCTAACAAAGTTACTTTGGTGCCTAAACTTAACCAAACATATGTTTATTGCTGTTAGTGTGTTAACCAAAGAGTAACATTGTCTTAAACCTAACCCCTAGTTCGAATGAGGGAAAATTAAATATGTGAAAATATTATGGTCCCACATGTTGTGGGTGAAAGTTATGGGTCAAATTCCAAACTGGAAACTTTCATTACAACATCCGAGGATGTTTGTTTCAAAACATAAACAAGAAAGCAGCTTAGCTGTGCAGGAACATAGTATTATGGAGACAGTGCTGCACAAGGCCACCAACCTCATTATTCTAGCTCGAATGTAAAAACATTCTGAGAATGTTCTGCAAAGTTCTAGTAAAGTTTTTAAGGTCCCAGAATGATATTCTTAAAAGCAGGATAAACTTCTCCAAAGACATTCTAAAAATGTTCTTGCCAAATGTTGCATTCAGAACATTCTTCCTCTGTTTTTCTATAATGTGTTTACTCAACAATATTCCCACAACCTCATGAGAATACTGGAGAGAGAACGCTTTTCCTATGTTAATGTTATCACATTACCAGAATATTTTAGGCAAAAAACATTCTGCCATCTTATCTTGAAGATATTTTATGAAAACATTCCCTATTTGTTATCGTGACAGATCATCTGATAACATCTTCCAAGCATCCTCTGAATGTTCCAATCAAAACATTCTGTCTGAATTAATATTTGAAATAAGAAACATCATTGTTGCATTAAAAATGCTTTCTCTAAAACATCATTTGTACACTTGGAGGTAATGCTAGTCAATGTTGTGGGAACGTTCCCACTTGCTTGGATGCTGGTTTCACATAACACACAATGTAAACAACAGCAGTTCTCATGATTTTGGAAACAACATTCACATCAAGGGCTGTAGATCATCAAGAGTAAAAGCTACAGTGTTTGTGACTGCTTACATCGCTGTTGGGTGTTTTAAACATAATCCACACACTAAATTTCATTGATTCTAACAATGGATGCTGAGGATGTAAAATGAAGGCTCATCTAAAACACTGCAGTATCCATGGTGATGTCATTTTTAATCCTTCTACAGCAAAGTAAACACAGTAATTGAAAACGCAGCTGCATGAACAGTGATGACCATCTGAGCTTTAATTCTTCTTTGCCCAAATCAGTCAACCCGTACCATATTATAGAAAAGGATCTCTGTTTTCAT
Organism: Acanthochromis polyacanthus; assembly: GCF_021347895.1. NCBI lineage: Eukaryota > Metazoa > Chordata > Actinopteri > Pomacentridae > Acanthochromis > Acanthochromis polyacanthus. Next base: position 32,540,316 of record NC_067123.1, on the reverse strand, counting down.
TTTCCAAGAAAATACCTCAAATTAAGCTCCAACCAAGAATATCATTTGATTTTTTTTTTCTATTTTTAGTTTTGAGTCAAAAAGTTAAAAGAACAAACAATGACAACACGTTGCCTGAGCCTTGTTCTTAGCTTTCTCTAAATGCACGCTGCAGTATGATCACAGTGTTTGGTTTGGCTTCTTTAAAACACATCTGAACGTCCACACACAACTTCAGCACCTCTGAGATGTGGTCAATGATAGCAGGAGGGCAAGGGAGAAATAAGTATTCTCTTTTTCTTAAAAATATTTAATAAATGTGAACTATATTAACACAGTCTCTGTCTACTTTAGTGTCAGACTGCACTGATAATTTCAACAAACGTCTAAATAAATGGGAGAGAATAATCAGTAAAATGAAGGTCTGAACAGTAAAGTCTTGTGAGCTTGTATTTCTGTATAATAGTTTTGTTCTATCAATGAGCTCACACTGGACTGGATCTCATCTATGGACTTACAGTCAACTGACAATGTCTACTATTTCTTTCCAGCTCTAAATTATGCTGTACTAGATTTATACGTACACCTATTAAATGACTAATAAATGTATGATAGCCCATCATCTTTGCCATACAATTGCAAACATAGCAGCAGAAGCACTGAGCTGTAAAGGTAGAACTGAACTGAAATTACTAAAGAAAACAATAGTAATTGTATTAATTTTCAGTAATTTTCAGGGCAAATGAATTGATCTTCTGTCTGTGTTTCACTCCCGTGTCCTCCTTTCGTAACTCAAAACTTACTTTTCGAGACAGCTCTGGTTTTTGTCTCGGTATAGGATCAAAAGGGCACATAAAATAAAGAGATCCCAGCAGTTTCAGAAATACGGACAGGAGAGCAGTGGAAAATAATGTAGGTGCAGCTGCACTATGAGCCGACTTTGTTGACATGACCTCTGAAAAAGGTTCTACATCCCTGTTTGAGCGTATGCGGCTCGGTGGGCTTGTGTGTGCGGCTGCAGCAGCTCGTCGCTCGTAGCGGTGTGTGTATTTGAAAATGTCATCTCAATTAGTTGTTGAGCCTCGAGTCGTGAGAGCTCTGACAGGGCAGTAATGACTGGCACCACACCGGGACTTAAAGACACCACGGCAACAGAGAGGAATGACTAGAATATTCTATTTCCTCTTAACAACTTCTTACTCCAGTGATTGTGTGCAGGACAGAATGATAACTGTGTGGGCGGCTGCTGAATGTGTGTGTCGCTGGGAAAGAGGAAGGAGGGCAGCTGTTGTTGCCGTAAAACCAACATTATATCTTCATCACCTTTTATCTTCTCTGTTGAGGTTCAGTCGCCCCATCCTTCCCATCTCCAGCTTCAACGCGGTGGCTATTTTTAAATTCTACCTACAAATCCTCTGTGTTGTTTGCATCTTGTCACATTTTAAGGAAGCCCCTAATATCTGCAGTCAGACAAAAGACTTCAAATTATGCCCATTCCCTTCTCGATGATGGTATAGATTTGAGGCTGCTGTAATGGAGGCTTTGCATGCAGACAATTAGAGTCTAGTATAATTACACTGTCTTTTATCTGTCACAGTCATTACTTAGACCACATCTGAAGACAGAATATGGACATTAGGCAAGTCACATTAAAATGTAATTGACTGGTAAATAAAGTAAACAAATAAATTATCTCCACAGCTGTGCAGCTCTAGTCAAACAATACGCAAGAAAAAGACTGTTGCCATGGCCTTGGCTGCAGATGCATTAGTATTCAGTTGTGATGCTTGTTTTGGAATCAACATTATACCTTTCAAGCATATTTCTTCCGAGAGTTTCTTATTGCGGTGATCGCTACCTCTTCCGATTTTATTTTCCCTTTCTTTTTCTTCTTCAAATGAGACGATGGTCTGAGAGCATGCATCTCTTGGCTTTATCCCCTGCAGCTGTAACCGGCGGTGACGTCAGCACGCGAAGCAAAGAGGCTGTCAGAGGGAACTGTCAGTAGTGACTTTTGACAGCCTGCGTGATGGAGGCTTCCAACAGAGTCATGGTCTTGTTAATGACTGCACCTCACAATGGGCCTGATTTAAATGCACCAATCAACCCTTATCTAAATATCAGACCTGATTATTAAGCAGCTCCATATCAGTGGCACTGATTGAACACACTTTCTTATTAATTATTCCAATAGTTTTAGCTCGGGGAGGCTTTGGGTTGCAAAACATCTCATTTTGAGGAGTATCTTTGTTCGTTGTTTGGATTTTTGGCTTTGTTTGCCATGGTGGACATTCACATTTACGCTGTGCTGTTATCCTAGTGTTAATGGACACCAGTGGAGGTTTTATATATTTGGTAAAATTTTGAAAATAGGAGAAACAGGAGAGATTTAAATACACAACTACTTATTACTATATGATCAATAATTCGTCTGCGTTCTGACCTCTATATTGCAAATTTCAAGGCGTTGTAATTAGTTTTAATAATAATGCTCAAAACCTCTTGTTACCCAGTAAGTTACCACTATTTTGGCCAAGCAGCCAAACATCACTTACAGCGAATGAATTCCATCAGACATTTATTAACATGACTGACTTGTGACTTTTATGGTTCTCTCACAAACCATTTTTATTCACCCTTCTCCATGAGATATCCCAGGTTTGGTGTTGCCAATAAAAACAACATCTGTATATTACTCATTCCTCCTGTGGTTGTGTTTTGCTCCCCTCATACAATGCCGGCCCCTGCAAAGCTGATCTGACATCTCCAAATTGCGTGGCGATGAAACCATATCACAGTGTTCAGATTTCAATTCGACTCCTTGGGGAAATATTGTTTCAAGCCATTACTCTTCATCAAGGGGACGTCATACCCACTCGGCGGAGCTATTGTCCTCCACGGCCCGTGTTTTCAGCTGTGCCCCTGAGACGATGCCATACGTGATGTACAAGCTGCTGAACTCCTGTCATGTAGCCACAAAGGACCACAAGCGCAGTGATCAAAATCCTTAAACGACGCTTGCAGAGAAATTTCATCATTATTCGGGGGACTGAGATGCATCAAATGCCATTCACTTGATGAGATGATCATATGCCGAAATGGTGTCGCTCACAAAGTATTTATTAAAAAGCGGAGTGTCGTGAATCCGTCAGATACTGTGATCTTCCCCCACCGTCTGTGTTGAATATGCTCAGTTGCAGTGCGACTGGCACGGCACCAATGATCCGTGCCTGTTCCCCATTCATCTTAGCTGCTCGCTCTGTGTACAGAACGCCACAAATTACAGCCCTGGTGGATTCACGCTGCTCTAATCCTCAGCAAAACTGCGAGGGGTTATGTGGGGAACCCTGCCAGTTACCTTGGGGGGCGAATGATCTCGCCGACCTACCCCTACTAACCCCAGTGGTCGTACCACAATGGGAAAAGATCTATCTCTGCTTATTATTACTCGCACCTCCCACCATGGGCACAGAAGATGAATCATACCTGTCAATCTTTATCCCTGGTGCAGGGAGGCCATGTTTGTTTATATTGATCAGCAGCATATGTGGCACAGCTGTTGCTGGAGGAGGCTGATGCTGGCAGAGGTTTGTTCACGCTTTCCCTTGGCAACAGTACAGTTGGCAGGCAAGACAGCAAACAGTACACACTTGACTAATCAATACAAACAATGAAGCAGCAAATCAAGAAAAAAATTGGAGCAGACAGAAATGAGGGAGAGGTTTGATTATTTGGGGCTCAGATTTTTTTTTTTTGCGTTGAGATCTGGTAAAATGTCTTTTTGTAATGTTTAACTATCCTTCTCTGCATGTGTTTCAGTGAATTTAAACAATGCATGCAATATATTATTTGCATATATTTGCTAAATCATCTCTAGATTCTTTGGAGAAATAGGAGCCCCGTGATTGTCTGCACACTTTATTTTTCTCTGCTTTCATTCTTAGTGAATACATGATGTAATAGCTATAATATTGTCCAATTTGGACTATTGTCAAGTTACTCGAGATTTTCAAGTTTTGTTATCACCTCAGATATAAAATAGCCTTCCAAAAATATGTGTGGGGATGTTACATATAAAACAGTTCAAGTTTAGATAATCACAAATGCACAAACCTCGCTGTTTAATTCTCGGTGCAACAGTTCAACAAACCTCAGAGATGCAGAATCACATGAATGTATGAAATTGTAAGTGCAAGTGTAGGCAAATTACTCAAGGTGCAGCATCTGGCAATGATTAGTGGCCATTAATTGGTGTTAACTGGTGCTACTAGTGTTTACAGAGTTGAAGGATAATTAGCTGGGGGTCAGCTCAGGGCTGAAATTAACATGTCAGAACTCTGCAGCTGTCTCATGACAACTAGGCGAGGTAGTGGTGGGGTGCACCTAATTTTGTTGGCAGGGCAGCGTAGGATTATGTGTATGTGTGTGTGTGTATGTGTGTGGGTGTATGTGTGTGTGTGTGTGTGATGAGGATTATTACGAGTATTCGCTTAGTGTCTGTTATTGTGTGTTTATGGAAGTGTGTGTATTTTTTGGGGGGACAAACAGATAAAGAAGTTGAGTGTTTATGCTGCATGAGTCACAGTGACAAAAATTAAGCATCTCAAGAATAGCTCTCAGCAGGACCCAAAGTTGAAGTGAAAGAGTAAACAGCGAAAAAGAAATACTCTTGCCCAGCCAGCCGGTCTGCAGTATGACCATAGGGGGACTTATTTGAGACCCAGCTGCAGCACCTGTACAAACACCAGAACTAAAACTCAGTGTGGGCAGTTAACGCACACAGCTGGGGACATGGGAAAGCAGTGTGTAGGAAGGAATGAAGCAGACAAACTGCTCTCCGATTGGAGTGTGTTGTGAAAACCTGGTGCTTCATTGAAGGGCAGGTATCACTTAAGTAACTGTGGATGAGAGAGACATGAATAGCAAGACGGAAGCATCCCTGGTGATGGTAACATTCATCATAATGCAAGTGCTGCCAAGGATGAACACTTTACGGACTCTCATAGGGATCAAGATGAAGAATTAGAGCATAAAGCTGAATGTCAACACCAACACCAAAGAGACATAAGATGTCCTTTATGGTCTCTGGATGCCTGCTCTGAAATGACTGAATGAATGAATGATAGTGGAAAGACCTAATCTTGTTCTTAGCAATACAATGTCACGTTTTTTCTGACACCATTGATGTCCTCTGTTCTGATATATTATCTAATTTTGGTGACTGTGAAGTTTAGAAGTTGATCGTTAATACATTGACGCCTACTGTCGCGAATTCGCAACATACCGCTTTCATTCAGACTGCCGAGACAGCATATCCATTCCCCCAGTGCTGGTTTGTGCATATTCAGTACGTACCTCGGAACCTTTTGCAAGCACTGGTTTTTCGCGGGACCTATCAGTGTGGGACCTAATTATTATATATCTGTTATCATTGTTATATATCTGTTCTATAAATAAACAATCTTCATCCATATGAATGCCAGGACCCAAGGTTTCCCAACAGAATATTGCATCGTAACAACATGATCAATGTTATTTTCTTTACCTGGTAATGGTTTTAATGCTGTGACTTATTGATGTATGTGTTCAGACAAACCAACAAACAAAAATCTTCACCTACTTCGACCTAACGTATTATTTCTTTTCTTCACAAAGACATTTAACACAACAGATTTGTATATACCAGCTAGATAAAGCATCCGTTTTCTGTATTTGATGATTTTTTTATTTTATGATCGGCTCCATTTTCTACCTGGAAACCATTCTTTGTCAAGTCTTTGACAGCTGCTGCAGATCACAAAGGGATGTCTGGTGTGATAGCCTTGACACATCCAAACCCTCCCCACACTAGAGGATATAACTCCCAGCCATCAGAGTCACCAGGCTCTGATATAGGATAATGACTGGAGCGAAACGGGACTACATCCATTGTACGATAACTTATCTCTTTAGGTCTGTGGGACTTTTTTTCCCTTATATGAGCCCTTGCATTTCATAAACCCCAAATTCATTTCAGTCTGTGTCTGTGCTGATACAGTTTCCCCGTGAACGAGAGGGGAAATTCTGGAGCTGGGAGATAGAGAAGGGAGAGAATCCGCCACACACTGCAGACATTGCGGGAAAACTGAGATAAGAATATTAAACAGGAGAAAGAATTGTGTCTTCTCCTCCAAACCAATAACATGACAGAGAGGATGGAAATGAAAAGGGAACACTCAACTCCAGCCTCTAAGAATTCATATGACAAATTTTAGAGGGCAGAATGTGTTTCTGAGACACTGTTTTATGGAACACTATTTCAGTTCAATCATGCAACTTCCTTTGATTCTATTAAGGCAATCTGAATAAACTAAGACTTGGGTTCCAAATCAACCTTGTGATATGGTCCAATGAAAGCAAAAAAAAAAAAAAAAATGCATTAAAATTTTGCCACTGCCAAGTAGATATGACCAAATTACTGCTGCAACAAACCACAATCTAGAAACCACCCAAGCTCCTTACAGCATGAGATGTCGCAGAACGCAGAGTGCATTTTCAAAACATCAGATACTCATATATTATAGGATCTGTTAAAGTGTCTTAATCTCATATTCCTCAGAGTTAATGCTGTATAATCTGACAGAGATTGTGACTAAAATTCTATAGATCTATCTCACATGGGCTGGCATACAATAAACCTTTCATATCTCTACTAGTATGCAGTGTGCAAGGGCCTTAAGCTCCTTTTACAACCAAGACCCCAATTAACAAGATCTTAAACAGGTGGATTATTGTCGTGTCCACACGAGTGCTTTTTGTTGACTGTTAATCATCACCTTGCTTTGAAATATTTAAAGTAAGACATGAAAATGTGGAAAGACAAGTTTGCTGTTTACAACTGACAGTCAGAAAATTAATCAGTCCCCCTGATGATGACTGCAAATTGCCCAAGATTATGTTGACACGTCTTCATTGCTTCATGTAGGAGGAGGCGATCGCAGCAGAGCTGCCATTTAGCCTGCCAATGGCCCCGGGGATTCTTCTTCTCTAGCATTCTTTTTAATGTCTGGCAATTAAAGGCCGACTAACTGCCAGAGAGGAGGAGAGATGGAGGGAGAAGAAGAGGAAATGATCTTGGTGACTTGGTGTAAAATAGTGAGGTTCGGAGAGACGGAAAAGAAAGAAAGAAGTGAACACATAGAGTCTAGGACACACAGACAGATTAATCTTACTACAAACAAACTAAAAACCACAGGATCATGTCAGGAACACAGCCAAAGCTTAGCTCTATTTTCTGCTGTCTGTGTAGTCACTTAGAACAGCAGCCATTTGTAAGCCTGAAATTCCATTTGATTTAACAAGGATTATTCAGTCATAGGTGAAATTTTTCACCTCACTCCAACACACCCTGGGGGAAAACCCTCTCATCTCCTTTAAAGTGTTATCTATACATTTCAGTGTTATACACAGGCCATACACTGCTGCTGTTGATCAGGCAAATCCATCCTGCCTAGTTTTCATTCACAGTAGCAGTTGATGCTAATGCTTTCCATATCTATCAGTGTGACAGGCACAGCACGTTGGTTTGTTTCACTCAACGGGAGAAATTAATCACACACATTTAGTATAACAAGAGAACATTTGAGCTCTGCATTAACTGCACTCACGCTGCTTTTGATGGCCATATTAAGACAATAGTTTCAGGCTTCTCATTGAGGCTATTTGTTAACAGGTCTAACCTAACTGTCACAGCAGCTTTTTGGGTAACATGCGTCTGTATGTCTCTATGCATTTACAGTGTATAGTGTGAAATTATGAAAGCTAAAGAACAGGCCCTAATGATATGGTGTGATTTCAGTATCATGCTTTGAAAAGCCTTTTAGGTGAACATGCATTGCAATTTTACATTTTGTGGGCAATATTCCTCTGGATAAAAATATCATCCCTGACAAATGTCATTCAAATACTTGTTTCTCCATCAAGGGCATTGTTAAAGTGCTCACTGTGAATGACAGTTTCATGTAAAGCATAACACAGCCACATTATAGACAGATTACATCTATTAGTTACTGCTGTGCTGCATGCAAATGGCATGCCCATGGGAGAGCAGAAAATCATTTTAAACTTCAATAAGTTACAAGCGGTGGCAAGTCTACTCATAATCTGCACAAAGCCCCAGGCAGCAATGAGGCTGGGTGCAATTAGGGGGAAATAAAATTCCACACAGTAAACAAAGAAAAAAAGTTAAAAAAAACAAAACAAAAAAGAACGACTGATGAAAGAGAAATGAACATTGTCGAATAAGATTGCTTCATCTTTGATGAGGTCTGCTGTTGCTTCATTTTAATTGTCACAGCACAAAGCTATTATTTTCAACACAGCTAACTGTGCCATTGGTAATAATCTGACAAGGCAACAATGACTTAAGGCCAACATGTCAGCTGAATATGACTATTTAATTAATTTAACATGTGCCTTTGTCACTCTATAAACACATTTTAGGAAGATTCAAGGATGCAGTCACCCTTTCATGTAACACACAGGTGTGCACAGTGTTCTTATTGATCATCTTTTGCAGCGGTGGAGGATTCAAACCATTTCAGTGAAATATTTTGGGTTGAAATTCCTCTCAGTAAAAATATTCTTAGTTAATATTAGCACAAGTAAAAACAAGTGCTCCAAACGTTTGCATAAACACATTGGCAACAAAACTATGCAGAATAGTCCAAGTCTGTTTTTTTATGTTATTAGATAATATTTTTGATGTAGTCATTTAATTAAGATAATTTTGTAGTTTCTTTCAATTTAATTAATTTGTCCTAACTGACGTACAGCTGACAGTTTAATCTATATGTCTATGTTTATTATGATAACTATAGATTCACAGAGTAACAAACAGAGGTGGAAGAAAAATTCAGATGCATTCCTTAAGTAAAAGTACCAAAAACATTCCTTTACATACAAAAACCCTACATAGAATAATGAAAAGCATTTAAGTATTAGCAACTACAAATATTAAAGTAGAAGCAGTTCTTTGGTAACTCTGACTGATACACTCTATGCCAGTGGTCGGCAAGTGGCGGCCCGTGGGCCAAAACTGGCCCGTCAGGAATAATATCTGGCCCGCCAGATGATTTTGAAAATTTGATTTGGCACGGAGCCAAGCCAGTCCGTCACCGCAACACGAAACTCGCGTGGTCGGCTGCTCCCGGGCATTTCCGCGTTTGCGCTACTGGTCGGACACGGTTGTACCAGCCAGATTTCACTGAGCAACAGTGTGTGCAATCGTCTCGGGACTCGGGAGTCATTTTTAATACATCTGTGATCAGAATTGAGACGTGTGTCCCAAGCAGCAGCGATCAGCTGTAAAGGCTCCGCTGCTCGCGGTATCGGAGCGCAACCGCTCGCAGGTTGGCCCGCTGTTCCATTGTTTACAAACATTATGTCCCGAAGCCACATCTACTGACCCCTGCCCTAAACAGTGACATTAACCGTGGCACCTCTGCTGGCATCTCCAGAGGCCACTGGAAATGCCGCTGCGGCAGTGGCATCTCGCCCAAACAGTGGCATTAACCGTGGCACGGCGGCGGTGCCACAAAAAGTGTCACTGCTAGCTGCCAGTGCCACAAAAAGTGTCACTGCTAGCTGCCAGTGCCACAAATCGGTCTTGCCCCTACTGCCGCTGCTCGCGGTATCGCCCCCCCGCTCGCGGAATCGGAGCTCACCCCCCCCGCAGGTTGGCCCACTGTTCGATTGTTTACATTTTGTCCCGAAGCCACATCTACTTGCCGACTCCTACTCTATGCTGATATACAGACATCATAACATTATTACCAGATAAACATCTGTAAGCAGCACATTACTGTTGCAGCTGCTTGACATGGAGCTAGTTTGAACTATACGCAGTTAACCTTAAGGGACAGCAGATATAATTGAAGGGTGGTCTTATGATTATTGGAGAGGAAAGAACAAAAAGTTCAGATACAAAAAAATATGGACTTTTTTTTACATTGTTTATTTAAGGTGACAAATTTGATCACTTGAACATTTATGGGAATTAAACCATGTGTGCATATTTTACTCTCTTTTACTGTGTAGTATGACATTAAATTATTTATAGTGACAGATGATTTGAAAAAAAGAAACTATCTCTCCATTTTATCTTTCTCTGGTCTCTTTCAGCTTTGGCTTTCTTCTTATTTTATCAACACCGGAGTGGGAGTGCCCGACATGTCCCTCCAGTATTTTTGTCTGATTGTCCCACCCTCCTTCCTGCTATTGGTCAACTTGAGGAAAGCCCGCCTCTGATTGGATAAAAGAGAGTGTCTGTCATCGACGTCGACGTGTAAACCAGGAACTGTCTGTGCAAGAAGTGGTGTGTTGGCATTCTGGAGAAATTTGGATCAAAGTGCCAAATAACGGTCAACTTCGTGTTCCTGCGTGTCCAAATACAGCAACCAGACGTTTCCCAATGCAGAAATACTTCCACTGAGCGACACTTTCTCTCGAAAAACAAGAACAGCGTGAGTATCTCCGTGAATACAATGAATGGAAGCTGCCTGCAGACTACTACATCTCCACGGGGATGTTTTTACGTTTTATAGAGCTTTATAATATGTACATTGACTCAAAAACTAACATAGGAGGTCTGCAGATTTAGGTCTTACAGAAATTTCTAGAAAAATATTTCCTCTCCGTGTCCTACATAGAGAAAAAAGTGAAACTGCATGCACAGATGATGATCAGAAATCTTACTTGTGTAGTCCTTCAATAAACTGGTGTAGCAGGTCATTTGCACAATACTACCAGACAGTTGTACTAAATGTATCTGTTGTACAAATCAGTTTATGGTTTCAAATGTTCTGTTCTGCACAATTATCTCCCACACATAGTAGAAAACAATTGCAGTAACAAGTTTTGTCCAGAAAATTTAATCAACATCTCTCCAAAACAGTTTAAACACACACCTGATGTGTAATGTGTTCCGTTTTTGCAGAACACATTACTCAGCTAGAGCTACCTCATGTGTACTTATTCATTGGTTATGTCTGTTTGTTCTTCAGGAAACTGTATACTTTCAATGCACTTCATTTGTGAATTTTTAAATACATTTTTTAAAAAACATTTTTAGACATAGTTGTGTACCCTTGTGCCTAGCAGATGAAAACTTGGGACTTAACCCTCTAAACCTCATGTAGTTTCTGTTTTTTTTTTTTTTGCTCCTGTCTTATTTTTACTCATGCTGTGCTCATTTTTCACTGCAGTATAAATTCCCAAACTTCTATGGCTACAGCACTACCATGGTTAGAAGTAGACTGAGCTCAAAAATGTCTTCTGTGCTGTATAACGAATTTACTCTACCAATCATAAAAGCACTAAACAAAAAGTTGAATTCCTCAAAAACACCTGGAATAACCATGCACAACATTTTCTCTGGAAAAAAAATTGTGGTTCTACATACTATTGATACTGTACTATTAGCATTTTCCATTTGTTTCCATGCTTGTTTCCTATCTGCTCTGTTCACACACAGCCTGCATTTCAGCTGAATCGTCCCTGATGTTTAGTCATGTGACTGTTGATTACAGCCGAGTCTGTGGTGGCTTCTCAGTTCCCGAGAATCTTTACTTTGCCAAGGAGGTGGAGCCTCGTGATAGTTGTGTGAGGATCGGCGTTGGTTTGTCTGTTTGTCTGTTCACAACATTACTCAGAAACGGACTAATGGATTTTGATGAAATTTTCAGGAAGGCCAGAAATGACACAAGGACCTAATTGATATGTGGTGTAACATAATATTTTTAAAATTTTAAAAATATTATGTTACACGGCTGAGAAAGATAGGCCAACTCTTCCTTGGTGCGACACATTTATTTTGCAGGAACTGTAAAAAGATGCAAAATTAAATTTGCTACAGGAGCTTGATGCTGGGCTTCTTCTACGGTGTCAGCTACTGATCCCCAAAACACCACGCGCCCTCTGCTGGTGCAAAGGAGTATTGCGTCTTACCTCAAAATGCACTGCGACGTTTATAATGTTGGGAACTGCAAACCGAAACAGTAGTCAGTCTTGCAGTTCTCAACCTTAGATAAAATTAACTGGGGGGGCAACTATTTTAAACTTGAACACATGGTGCCACACAGACATATTGGAACTTATCTGTTGGGAATGATCCAAGCAACAGTGGATTAAATTGTGGGGGTGTTTCTGAGTCCCATCAATCCCCGCCATTGGCTACATATTTAGGTCACGCGATTCGGTATCCGTACATAACGTACACACGCGCAACACACACCTGTGTTCCACACAAGGTCATTTTGTTTGTGGGTACACATCTATATTAAATGGCTGCATTCTATAGTGCTGCGATTTCTGATGTTTTTCAAGATTTCAGCCCCCGGAAATGATACGACTGAACAGCCTTGTCCTCTGAGTGCTTTTCTTGTTTATTTATGTTTTTATAGGGGCTGGTTTGTGCAAGAGCTGTACAGTAGCTTGGTGGTTAGCTTTATCGCCTTGCAGGTAGAAGATCTCTGGTTCGCGTTTGTGGGATCTTTCTGCATGGAGTGTGCATGTGTGGGCTTTCTCCGGGTGCTTCCACCCACACCTCAGGTTAATTGGTAACTCTAAATTGTCCACAGTTGTGAATGTGAGTGTGTTGTTTGTCTCTATATGTAGTCCTGTGATGGACTGGTGACCTGTCCAGGGTGTCTCCTGCATTCACCCTTAATCAGCTGGGATAGACTCCAGCCCCCTGTGACCCTAATAAGGATTAAACAGTGTTTTGATCATGGATGGATGGTTTGTGAAAGTGACTTATTTTTGGAATATTAGAAATGAGACACAACGTATAAAATGAATTTCACAAGATGTCACAATTTTAGGCTTAAATTTGTTTTTTGGACAGAACAGCACTTCACACATAATTAGATCAAGGACTGTTGAAGAGTTGAATATCCAGTGATTCTTTTAGATTTTACAGTTTCTGGCTGATAAATGGTGCTGTTTTGGATTTTTGTTTTCTTTAAGGTACCATGTCTTTCAAACCTGCCTGCAAGCTTAAGCACTTTTTGCTTAAATAAATTCCATTGATATCCTCTGTGCCAGTCTGAAGCGTTTCAGTGTAAATTTTCCACGATTGGTCAAGAGCTAGATCATGCAGTTTGTCTGTCTTGTCATTTCACAAGAATGGCTACTGAGGTTCTGATTAATGGTGCTATGGTTCGTTCTAAACCACCTGATTATTGCAACTGTGTTTTGTTTGATCACTTATCTTCCTTTATCAATTGTGATGATTCTTGTGGATGGTGCAGACATTAACTCCAAATTTGTGATAGTTCTGGGGATCGCAAGTAATTTTATAACTATTCATACCGTTCCACTATTTGGAAATCACAAGTGTACTCAGTTTTGTTTCAGTGATCACAAATTTTCTAACTTGTGTGTCGGCTACCATGCGTGCATTGAATTTTGTTGCATTAAGTTTCAGCTCTGTAGCCTGTATTCTCAATACAGCCTCTCTAAAGCATTTAATTTTGATCATTTCTAAGAGGAAATGCTAATTGTCAACTTAGAAAAATAAAATATTGAATGATTTACTGTGTAAATGACCCAGCACAGTTGTTGTGTACTATGACATGTCTGTGTAAATTCCAGAGTAAGTGGACTCCATGCGATGATAAAGGCTTTAATTTAGTTGTTTTGGCATTTTAAGGCCTATACTACTCTACTACTGCAATGTTACGGCACAGTACAACATAGCTCTGAGAACCTACTGTGTCCAACTGTAAACATTTCATTTGGATAATTTCCTCGCTTCCTTTTGCCTTTCTCTCGCTTCCTCTAACTTGCTGACTCTGGTTTTCAGCTTATGGAGAACAATAGCCGTGCATACATCCTCCTTCTCTGCCGGCACGAACAGTGTCTGAAATGTAGCTGAAAACAGTGTTTTTAGTGTAAGGTAAAACTCTGGTATCTCAAGACAGCAGCAGTCTCCCATGAGAAAGTATCAGTCAGCACAGGCAGCCGGCCACGCTCCTTGAACATGCTAATTCAGTCTCCCTCCTCTATTCCCCAGCTGCACCTCCAGACTCTCCACCACTCTTGTTCTTCTTGGATGCACATAAATATATTTCTTTTCCTATTCACCTCTCTATTCTCACGCGTGCACCTGCATACACATTTTTCTCCTTGTCACACTTAAACATCGTCTTTTTGGGGATAATCAATTCTCATCACACAAGCAGGGCGTGGTGGATGTGGAGTATTATCCATCGAGGCATATGGATGGGAGCAGGTCTTTTCTTTTTCTTTTAATCATTCTAAGAAATCTTTTAGCCAGAAAACAGACCAGAATCATGAGAAAGCACAGTTATGCCCCTCGATTTATGCTTACTTTCCCCACTATTTTAAACAAAGGGCTACATTATTGATTGATGCAGTATGTTGTGAGGGAGCCTGTCTGGAATTTAGAGCAGAGAGTTCACTGGAGAAACAAATACGTTGGATGGATGCAATGAAACAAACACGCTGAGTTTAAGCACTCTGTAAAGACAAAATCCTTCACAGATGTAATTATTCTGGTGACTGTACATCTATACATGCTTTGACATTAATGCACTGCCTCCATGGATGGATATTTATTCTGTAACGTAAGTGTAGTTGCACGCTTGCACAGCTACATGTGAACCCTAAGGATACTATTTTTATCGTTCCTAGCGCTTTCTTTCTCTTTGTATCTTACTTCCGAGCTGTCAGGGTAATCAAAGCGAGCTCATGGTGTGAAGGGAAATGGTGTTAGACTAAATGAGATGGATAGGAAGCACACATACTGTGAATGTAACACAAATGGAAGGTGGTGAGAATTAATTTAATTATGTCTAGCAGATGTATGTGAGAGATAAACCATCTGCCTGATCAAACCTGACTACTTCTCTCTATATGTGATTGTGTATTAACTTGGATTCTTCCTGCAGCTTCCACAAGTTATCTCATGCTACAGTAACAGGAATGGAGCTGTATCTGTATTTGATTAAGCTAAATGCTCTGCTGTAACACGGACACCGGCCTGTGAAAGTTCTCTCACTTAAGTGTTTGTGTTTCTTCTCATCTCCTGTCAGGCCGAGGAAGGAGAATGGGGAAGAAAGATGCCAGCGCAACCAGATTACCAGTCGATCAGTACAGAAAGCAGATCGGTGAGTCTTCTGCCATCCCGTCGCATCACTTTGTCGAGCAACAGTAAATCAAATAACAGATTGGTTTTTGGCTGCTGATTTGATGTTGACGCTGGTTGGGAACGGATTTAAAGAAATGACTGCTTCTCTTTGTTTCATAACATAAAAGAAATTCTCTGGGCATGTGCCGTTAATGTGTCATACTGGATGACTGATAGTTTAATCAAAAGGATAATCAATATGTTAACTGACAATTAAAACAATAAGTTCTGTTAATGAGTTCCTGCTGTTTTTGGTGACAGCTGAGGTTGATCTTATACATGTTGTGTAACTCCGTTCTGACAAAAATCATAACTCACTGCTTGATGTGGGCAATCTTACCACAATGCAGTAATCAATGCCCCCTCATAGAAACAATCATACATAATAAATCACATATACTATGGTATTGGGAAGTTTTTGAGGGTAGTTAGTTTTACATTCATCCCAAACTGCGCAACAGCCCGAATCTTAAAAACCTTTGTCAGTGTTGGCTGTGTAGGAGTAAGTATCATCTTTTTTTGCGCAGTACTGGAATTCTTTGTGGTTTGCATTGGATTGAAAAGAAACTTAAACCAGATTCACTGGATTAGATCCAGTATACAACCTGTGGAAGTAATTAGAGATGAACAAGGAGCAATCTCAGGTGACAGACATTGAATACCACGCTTTAAGAACTGCCTCTTTGATATTACGTCAGAAGCTGTTTTGTCAAACTTTAATGCCACTCTAATCCTTGAGTATTTGGTTTTCCCATCTTTCCTCTTACATCACAAAGGCCTAACTAAAGCAATATGGCTGAAATCAATCAAAAGGTTGGTTGCCTTTAGCGTGCCAACCGTGGCTGTTTGAAGATCACAGCACAGCTCATATCATGTCTTTTTGTTTTTGTTTTCCTCTTATGGAGCAAAACCAAAAGGTTGCCAGTGGCAAAGCTGGATAATGATGCAAACACAAAGAGAATCTGTGTTGGCCTTTTGGGCTTAAAGGTTTTATTTCAAATCCCAGGAGTTGTATTGTTGACATTAAATGTGAACTTAGTCTTGTTAGACACTAAAGTTGTCCAGTTCCTGATACAAGGAGGATATTTTTTTTTACATAATGGAGAAATGGAGTGAGACAGTAAAGCATCTTAGTAAAGATCCTGGTGGTGATCCGTATCATCATCATCATGATGAAGGTAAAACATTTGCAGCTACACTATAAAGGATGAGCTGAAGAGTGACATAATCCATATTAAATTTGCAAAGCGAACAGTTTTATTTTGGATAGGATTGGGTAGAGTTTGTATTTTAACAATTTCCATTCAGATTTTGCTCATCGATTCCAGTTTGTAAGGAGTCCCGATTTCAAACCTTTGAGGGGCAGACTTTTGGGGTTACTGTAACAGTGAAGTCCTGCTTTAATGTTATTGCATGAGTAACAAGAAAAGCACTCAGAGAGCACAGCAGTCCACTAAGGCTGCTCCGTCGTTGTATGACTTCCAACGGAGAGATCCCAATAGGTCTGCAGAAGTGGATTTTCAGTAGGATCGCAATCATGTGATAGCTGACATAGCGTCCATTTGTTGTCATAGTAACAGTGACGCTGCACCGCAATCTCGCAATGATACAGAAATCTTTAACAAATCTGTGGATCCAGACTATAAGCCACCTCACTGCCAAAACCTAATCAAGTGGTCCTTGTGTCATTTCTGACCTTCCCTGAAAATTTAATCCGGATCTGTTATTCTGTTTTTGAGTAATGTTGCACACGGGAAGACAGACAGACAGACAGATTAACAGATGGACAAACATACGCCGATCGTCACATAGCTCCGCTGCGTTCCATGGCAGAGTAATAATAATGTCATGATTCAACATTATTTATGTATTACAGTTTAACAGTCATCTCAGATATTGTTCTACATTGAGAACTTCAAATTTTATTGCTATAGTGAATTTTCTTGGTTGTACTTGTATACTTTCACCTTAAATAACATTTTCCATGCAAGACTTGTACACCGTAGTACTGGTACTTTTTTTCACCAATGCCTGCCTCTGTCTGTCAGGTTAAACAAACGCGTAATAATTACATAAAATATTATAGGTACTATGTTTCGTAACTGGTGAGGTTTGCACAGCCACAGCCTGACTGCACATCCGCTTTATTGAAGGTGGCAATGCAGACCAGTGGGTTTGTTGTGGGAAGTGAGAGGTATCAACATGGTGCTGTAGTCACAGTGATGTGTGGCTATAATGGTAGTAAAGTTACTTCAGTCAGCTGTAACATGTCTGGATACACAGAGTAGTTACTGAAAGTCTGTGTGTGGTTTTTGCTGCATCAGAAGAGAAATAATGAATCCCTGTTTGTGTCATGTTAATCCCATCCTTGTAAAGTGTTTTGTTGCAGCGTTTGTGCTGTACATCTGCTAATCAAGCAACCCAGAAACGGCTGTGTAGGATAACAGAATAATGCTAGACTCATGATTTATTGAGACAAATGCATTAGGAGAAGGGAAGACATGCATGCGTTTGACTCGCATGACTAATTGCGCAGATTGAAAGCAATACATACATGGTAGGTGTTTGCAGTACACATCTTATAAAGTAGTACAATGTGTTTAGGAACAGATAAGCAGAATCCAAATTAAGTATTCTGAGTAATTTGTTCAGAATCAGAACTTTGAAACTGACTCCAAATTGAAACCAGTTCCCGATGCCTGATCTTGGATTTATGTACATCTGCACATCCCCAAGTCTTTGAAGAAGTGGTTTATATCTCTTGTTAACTGTCACTAAAATGTTCTGCATTTGGCAAACAACATCAGTCGGAAGTCATCCAGTGCCAAAATGCAGAAGACTTGCGCTCAAACTATTCCATCAGCGCGCATCATGATGCCAAAGTATATCTACAATGGGGTGAGTGCCTACATTTTATGGCCATGGAAAGTCCAACAACCACATTTGTTTTCAGGTCCCTTTTTTTTTCAAGTCATGATTCAGCTTTGATCACAAAGTTTACTGTGACCATTCTCTTAAAAGTCTGAAGAGGGAAAAATTCTGAGAACTTTCCATGAATCAGCAGACTCAAGACACAAAGAAGAATGATGCAAATCATTTTTAAATGCCAACTGAGGCCAACAAACAAAATAGTTACAAGCTTTTAGCCTCTTTTGTGGAAAACAAGATGAATGTTAAGGTGTGAATCAGAAGTATTCTAGAACCAGAAAAAGCTTCATACTGTATACTTCTTGTGTAAAATGCCAAATAATGTTCAATTTTATTTAGTTGTAAAACTAAACACACATGTAATTTTTGGTCATGTGATTCACAACCACAATATGTATTACTGTACACTGTATTGCAAATAGGAGGCAACAAGTAAAGTTCTGCCATGGCCAAGTACTCTCTAGATGTCTTTACTGTGTAGTTATAGCGTTGCTCTGGTTCCCTTCCTCCCAGTGGCCGATTGTTTGTTGGTCCCTGGTGATTCACATCCTCACAATATTCCAGGTTTTATGTTTCCTGGTGTTACTTCTATGTTAACAGGATTCACAGCCGTCTGATGGTCTCTCAGGGCTAAAGGTTTTCTGTTGATCCATGTTTGCATTTTGCCTCTTTTCAATTGCATACAATTACTTTTCAATTGCTTATTTTCTTTTCATGTTATTTTACCGTCAGTCTGACAGCAATATTTGTCAAAGTCAGCCACATTATAACCTGTTATGAAAATTCCCTGTCTTTATTACTCTACCGGGCTATAAAAGAAGGTTGACTTTTGCATTCGTTTTCACATTATGATAAAGAGTAGGATTATTTAGCCTGTAGATTTCTCTTAACCATGTGCCATTATGTAAAATCCGCCAGGTTCAACAAATGAGACACAAACGTGTAGTAATACAACAAGCTCATCTCCCACTGTCACATCTCCTTTCTGGACTACAGAAAGTCAATTTTTTTTTCACCCATTTAGTTTTTTCCCCTTTTACAGCACATCCTATCAATTGAGAAATATGTAACACAGCTGTCAGGGATGCTCGTCCCATCTCTATGGCCACCTTCTTCCAACCCCTCAATTTCAACCGTTTTCCCTTCTTTTTCGAGAGAATGAGACCGAGAGTGGGGGGGGGGGAAGGTGGAGAGAAACGAAGTCTTCTGAGATAGCATGGGGCTTGTTCTTCTGAGAGCTGGAATGGGCGCACACGTGGTAATTTGAAATCGTAATAGGTGGCTTTTTCATGGCACATCAGCAGTAGTCCACGCTGGTTGTTGAGCTGGACCATCATCTCTGCTGGAGTGCTTTTGTCTTGTCAGATGGCCATCAAAGGGCTACTTCTGAGTCTCCTCTTTAAATACCATTATTAAGCCTGTTTTAACTGACTGCCTACTGGATAGGTAAAGCTAAAGTGTTCTTACATAAACGTGCGACTGTTCACACTGCTGCCTGCTGAAAACTAGAGGAAACTGCAGGTTAGGAATTAGTAGCTTCAGATGGTGTAATTTCAAACTGTAGAAGATCACACCTGCAAACATTTGTGCTGGTGTAATATTTCACCCCTGTCTGTAGGCCTACTACAGCATATCATTAAGGTATGTCTGTTTTCCTCTTGTCATTACATCATGCATAATCTTCAGTGTTTTACTTTAAATCTCACACAGATTGCAAGATTTTACTGCCCTTCTCCTCCACTGACAGAACAAGGAATAAATATTTCCCATGTGTCTGGCATCAGTCCTCCAGTTCTACCACCCTTCATTCTGGCAGATGCCAGCGATCCGCACCATGTGGTCACTGACTATTTGGCTGCCATGCTGCATAGACACAGAAGCAAAGCAAAGCACGAGAAACTGTCAGACACGCTGTCAGTGTGTTTCCTGAATTGTCCCAGGGCGCTCAGAGAGTACTGGATGGTGGGCTGTCTGTCCAAATCACCCCGTCGTTCTGCATTTGGTGCATATGTAGGATGGTCGGTCCCCATAGACGCAAACATGCACACATATTCCACAGTTAGTATTTTCTTTACGCATTCACACACCTGTTTGCTGCCGTTTCACCTTTATGACAATTGTTGTATAAATTTTAAAAACCTTAGAGCAGGGGTGTCAAGCTCATTTTTACTTCGGGGGCCACATGCAGCCCAGTTTGATCTGAAGTGGACCAGACCAGTAAGTACATTCTAAGATGTTCACATTTCAGGAATTATCTTTTCACAAAACATTATAGACAACCCGAAACACAAGTGAGACAAAAAAGAAACCCAAAACAACAAAAACATGAGACAAATGACAAAAGTCAGACAAAAAAAGACAAAAGAAAGTTAATTTTTTCAAAAATGAGACATAAAATGACAAAAGAACAATGAGCAATCTCGTATTTGACTTTATGATCAAAACAACTTGTCAAGGTCTAGACATAATTTTAAATTTAAAGTTTTGTAAATTTAAAATCTGCAGTTATTGTCTTTGTAATTCTTACAGTTTACAAAGTCATCATGTGGGCCGGATTGGACCCACTTGCGGGCCGGTTTTAGCCCGCGGGCCGTATGTTTGACTCCCCTGCCTTAGGGCCTGTTAACATTTCAAATATTTACTATTGATAACATTGCCTTTACCTGTTTATAGCATACAGATAAGGCTCGTGCAACAATCCAACCTTGAAACATTTTTCTTTAAAGCTAACAGTCAACCTGCCAATACTTCTGACTCGACACCTTATGAAGATGTCCCACGCACTTAAGAAACTGAGAGTCCAGCAGCAGAAACTGTGAGAGCCCACTTTAAACCCAAGTGGCAGAAAAGACATTCACATGCTGTAAATGTGAAACTATCGATGGAGTGGGTAAAGTGCTCCTTTTTTGTTAGCTCAGGGAGGAAAAGTAGCTCAACAAGAGTCCCCAAATACGAGCAGAACGGCCCTCACAGAGCACAGCTGGAGCCAAGATCACATTTTCTCTGTCAGCAACAACTGCATGTGAAAAGTCATATCGGCGGGGCCAAAGAACAGACCGGCCAGAAGCTGCATTCCCAATTACAAGTTGTTCCACGTGGCCAAAAATGACATTTCAGGTCATCGGCTGAGAGGAGTGATTGATTTACTTCAGGCAGATCGTTCTCCTGATTTTGAAACAGATGATGGCATCTCCAAGCATGACAAATCCTTGTGTGATATGGAGAAGACACTGGGGGGTGTTTTTACGAGGTGGCTTGATGAAAATCTGAAGGGCAGTGAATTCATTTGAATCATTATTGATGAGACTGTCAGCATTACAGTGGAAAATAAATTAATTGTGCATGCCAAGATTGGAAACAAGGGGCGAGATCTAGACTTTCTCTGTGGGCAATTACAACGTGCTGAAGTGAATCTGAGAAAGCAGTAGAGGTGCTGGGAGGCAGAGGAGTGGAGGTATCCAAGGTCGTGAGTCTGAGCCGAGATGGAGGCAGTGTGCTGACAGGGAGGCATGCTTGAGTTTGTGCTCTGTTGAAGAGAGAGAATCTATTCTTGATTTTGATGCACTGTATCGCTTACCAAGCTGGAGATGCAGGTTTGCACATCCAAACCAGGGTTGTGCAGTATACTGTCACATTGTACCTACCACAACTACTTTTGCTGCTTGATACAAAAACAAAACTTGCACTATTCTAATTTTTTCAAGAATAATGTACAAGAAAAGTTTGGCTTATAGAACATAGTGTACTCTGACTTAAAAATGATTTTAAAATAAACCTTTATTGGCAAAACATGGAGTTTGCTCCCACGCAGGCTTCACTTGTGTACAGCAGAGTGAGCGAGGAACAGGAGAGAAACACTGTAAAGGAAATGCAATGACAGTTGTATGGAAATACTTCAGCTACAGAAGGGATGATGCTGACCAAAAACAGGTGCTCTGTCTCACAATTACTGTTACCACACGGCCCAACGGGACTTACAGTTCGATCTTTAAAATCAGCAACATGAAATTTTGTATTATAAGTGCAAAACCAGATCTGAATTCCATCCAATTTATTTATTTTTTTAAGTTATTTTTTTATTTTTGATGCAAATGCACTCTACAAACTCACTTAATTCATTATCAAATGAGTAATTGTTTTCAAAACAGATTTATTCAAGCTATCCGACGAAAATTGCTGTATTTTGTTGTCCTCTCATTCTGTTACAGAACAACAACATATTGCAATGTCAGTTTATTTCCAATGTTGTGCAACCAATTCATTCATTTTTTGAGAATTATGTAAGTAGAGAGAGAGTTGCGTTTGTGACCTGTCGGTCACTAACTGATGAAGGTGCAACCAGTTCTTGTACAGCGCAGTTGTTGAGGAGTTACTTAGTTTTTATAGGTTTCCACTTACCTTTCATTAAACAGTCAAATTGATTTGAAGTTATTGTTTTTCGTCAGCCTGTTTTGGTGTATATTTGCATGTGCAACAGAGGCTGTCATTGAAATGTGGTTTCAGGTTTGTCTGGTTGTGCATTTCAGACACTGTCTTCCAAGGTGAAGCGCTGTTGTGTGCATCAGCTTTTCCAAACATTACAGCAGTGGCAATGTAATTGCTTGCATCTGTAAAAGTGTTTGGTTTAATTAAAACGTGTATCACTTTACACGATTAGTTAATTCTTTCTTTAGAGAGCAATCCTGGCTTGAGGTCACATATCTGCATCCAACAGAGAAGCACCGGTCTTTTTTGACATTTTTGAAACAGAGCACAATTTAATCTAATGAATGGATAAGTGGCTTTAGGGTAATTATTGTATTGCTTACTGCTTTCAGAACCCAGAACATTGCATTTTTAACAACCGCACAAATAGGCTAACATTGAAAATTAGGTTTTACCGCTTGCCAATCAGAAAGAAATGCCAATCAGAAAGAAAATGTATGTTGTTATATTTTCACAGTCACACAGAGGTGAAGAATTTTATATTTGTGCACATGCTGCTGTGTGGCTACAGCATTGGATGAAGTTATTCAGTGATCTGCCTCATGCCGGTCTGATGATGAATAAGCTTCTGTTTTAATCAATTTCGCTATCTATGCATATGCAACACACATATATATCACCTGCAAAGATGATATTGATTAAAATGCAGTGATCTATGCATGTATATGTGTTCTGCAGCATATTTGTCTGTTTCAGGTCTATATCCTTTTGTAAGCTTTCTATATAGACACACACTTAGCATTAAAGCTGCTGCTATTCTGCTAATGTGCTGCTCACTCTTTACCTTTGTGCAGACATGGCTTTTTGACTCATTAAAGTGTTTTTAAAGTATGTGGTACACTTGTTGTTGTGTTACTGTAGTGGATATTTCACATATCTGACATATAATTACACCTACAAATGTAAAAAAAAAAAAAAAAAAAAAAAAAAAAGACAGGAACTTGATAAAACCATGCCCTCGTATGGTTTAGAAACATGCTAGCGTTTTCATTTTCTTGCGATCCCTTCAAATGTCTTCATTACGTGATGCATGACTGAAATGTAGGCAGCTGAAGTGTACGATTTTGCAACACGAGGTAAATTACAATACATCACAACTGCTTTGCTCTGGCCTTGAATCATGACTTGCCATGAGACATGTGACAGTTTTACCATGATGCTGTCGCAGCTTGTTTCCTGCCTGACAAGCCCATCAGAATTTTAACATTGTGTAAGGAAATATTTTAAACTCTGTAAAGTAAAGCACATTAACGGCAAATAAAATGCTATCTCTGGGATGCCAGCATCTGATCCAATCTGACCAAAAGGCATGAAAGAAAAATTTGATTGTTACCAGGAAAAGTAGTTTATCTAACAGGTGTGTTGTTGACTCTATCCTCCATAATCTATCTCTTCCTCCTGAAACAACTGTCAGTTTACCTTATGTTATAGATTGTCTTATATATTCTGTTATGATAATGTTATTTGGACCAGTGTTTCACTCTGTAATGTTGTCTTTTTTCACCCTTCATCGCTTTTATTATGCAGCCTATCTGACAAGAATGAATTTACTACCATACTGTGAAAAATTTGTATTTATGGTCTACAGTTAAGTGTTTATCATATTTTAATTTTTCCCTGGGTTTGAAATATTTATAAACACAAGCGCTTTTGACATGTAAAGAGGATATCTTCTGAAACTGAAGCATATTTGTGGTATTAACTCAGTTATACAAAAGGTCAGATTTCCTTAAGTTCTATCCTTTTTAGCTGACACTTAAGTAGCTGTTATCTGCTTATGAGAGGCTTGTTAAAATGATTAAATTCCACCTATTGTTCACCTGTTATAAATGTCAAAATGTTTCCAACAAAAATGTAATATGAAGCAGCATAGTGATGGTGGGAAACAAGATACAGAAAAGATGTCCAAGTCTAAGACACCAAAATTTCACAGTAGATGACTGAAGAAAAGTCGAAATTATTGATGAATTCAAGGTTTATTTCTCTGGCAGCAAGAGAAGGTTGTAGCTAAGGAGTTGAACAGAAGAGAGAATTACAGCGCTCTGGATAAACCCTCAATAAAACATTGTGGGAATATTGTGTCTAAAGGGTGTTTGGGCTGTTTCTAACAGAAAAAAAGTAGCCTTCATTCTTCACAGACATGCTTCATCGTCAAGTTTGCATCTTTGTGGAGAGGGAGCAGCAGGATCTTGAGCCCAAACGCACCTCAAAGCTTTGCAAGAACTACTTGATGACCAAGGAAGTTATGCATTGACCTTAGTCCCACTGAACCTTACAACTACCCCATATAACACGGTTTATTGGGTTTTGCACAAAGTCCTCACAGAGTCCTTGTAGCTCGAATGTCTGCTGTCATTAAAGCAAAAGAGGGTCATGGACATTTTTCAGAGATTGAACTTTAACTCCAACTGTTTGGATAATATAAAAAAGCATTAACGTGGTATTTTTGTTCAAAACAAATGCATAAAGAAATATCTGTTGAGCTCACACTTTTCTACCCCACTGTATGTCACAGGAACTATTAGTTTTTCTTTATTTTAACTGTGGAAGTTTACTGTGATATTCTTAGATGTCTTACATCTGCCATCTTCAATTTAATGGCCAATTTCTGACACAAATCACATACCCTTCACCCCCTTCTTCCCCTGAGTGCTCAATCACATGTAACTAATTTTAGCTAATACCCCCTACCTGTCTCATTATGCTAAGCAGAATAATGGCTCAAGATAAAAACTCATTTCTCGTCTTCATCAGACACCATTTAAAGGTAAACGCAGTGACAAACAAGCAAGACAAGCCCTCGGAGTCCCGTGAACGTTCCATCTAATGGAATGCTTTCTAAGTGGTGTGTGGGAAGAAGGCCACTTTCCCTTTCCTCATTTCCTCTTGAAAAAAAATCAGTGATGACTTCAATGAAAGGCCCACTCAGGGAAACCTCCCAGCAGGCACTCTAGACCGTCTTACAGGGGTTAATGCTCCTCTGAGACGTGGCATTGTTGTTGCTGTACAGGAGGACAGTGATGCCTTTTCAACATGGCAGGCAAAGGCAGGGAGGGATGCGTATAGCCCAGCGTAGGTAGATAATTGGTGACAGAAAGTGTCTACAGCGCTGGTGCAGCAGGGGGAGCAGCAATGACAAATAGGAGTGCTCATAAGCCCAGTGCAATATCATCAGGGCCATGTGTGTGTGGATGTGTGTGTGCAGTCTCCAGATCCACACAAACAAGCCACAGAAGAAAGACCAACGTGAAGTCATAAGAAGCACAAAATAACACTACAATACCTTCCACAGCCTGATGTAATTCTCTGGCATAAATACTTTATATCAACTCTTCATACTCTGACTTGGTGTTCTGATTTAGCTCCAGTTAGTACTGATTCTTACCAGATGGTTATGCGTGTATTGGGTTATGATGAATTTTTCCATGTTAGCATAATTTCTCCAAGTAGACATGGAACAAGTTTCTCCCTGCGATTAAGAAACAAACCAATACAGGTGTTTTGGAAGAAGTTTATGAGAAACATTTGATATACTGAAGACATATACATATGCTTGTGAAATTTAAACCCAATCTTGTTCAAGTTTGGACATTGTTCAGACTTTTGAGGATTCTCAGGTATTTTGATGCAGAAAAAGGCACAAAAGGAGCGAGGTGGCTCAGTACTTAAAGAGGAACTTCGTTTTTTTTCAACCTGGGGTCTGTTTTCATGTCATTTCATACACGTGAGTGATGGAGAAATGAATTTTCGACATAGCTCCAGTATTTAGCCAGGCAGGCAGCTCAGCAGCTCAGCTAGCGAAAAGTATGGGGCAACTTGCCCCCCGCGTCAAAGTCTACCCTAACATGCTTTTTTTTCCCCCCACACTGACTGGCTCGGATAGTCTCAACGAGTGTCCCACAACATACTAGAGATGAGAAGTGAACGAAAACCTCCACATTACTTGGCGATCGCTATTTGTTGTGGTCTGTATCCAAATCTCGGGACGCTAGAAAGCAAATGTCGTTCCGAAATCGCGCGATAGCTCGCGCCAAAACACCAGTGAGGGAAACAGCTGTTTGGAAAAAAAGCACATTAGGGCGGACTTTGACGCGGGGGGCAAGTTGCCCCATACTTTTCGCTAGCTGAGCTGCGAAGCTGCCTGCCTGGCTAAATACTGGAACTATGTTGAAAATTCATTTCTCCATCACTCACATGTATGAAATGACATATGAAAACAGACCCCAGGTTGGAAAAAAAACGAAGTTCCCCTTTAACACTGTCGTCTTGTACCAGAGGTGTAAACCCCAGCAAGGGTCAGGGTTTTCCTGTATGCAGTTTGCATGTTCTCTCTATACATCTGCAAGTTCCTTCCATGAGCTGTGGTTTCTCCAGTCATCATAAACATGCCAAGTGCCCTTGACCAAGGCGCTGACTTAGAGTTGAGGTTGAACCCCAGTGGCTGACCAGTGCTCCGAACAGGATGGGTTAAATCGAAACAATAAATTTGCCAGAAGAGATGAACAGCAGAGTTAACTGGTATCACAACAGGAAGTACAACTGTTCAGTGGTGGTTTTCAACTTCAATTCCAAGTGTTTTCTTTCATGAATTGGATGCATGACACGGTGCAAAATAGAGATCATGGATTTTCTGCTCCTTTTATTTTGGACTTATACCTGGTTTGCATTCTTGTTTTTTTTTTTTAACTGTATATTACAAATGACACTTCTCAGATATGCTGGATGTGAAGTATAGCACAGAAGTATTTAATTTTGTGATATTTTAAAGCACAAAGGCTCAGACACTCGGTCATGTAAAATCGTGAAATCAAATTATTTCTGTAACCTGTAGATTTGCTCAAAGCAGAAGGGAGAAGTAAATATGTGCTTTGTATTAATTGTTTTGCTCTATTCATTTTCATTTACCACCTCTATTAAACCATTCTACATTAGAGGAATGATTTGCAAGCAGTTTTTAAATAGGAGTTAATTGAAGAAAGGCATCTTTTAATAAACTCTATGAATTTTTTATTCTGATAGCGACCAAGGTAACAATCTTGTTAACTGAAAATTAACAAGATCGCTGCTTTGCACAGCTTTTTTCTCTCTCTCAGCCACTCTGTAATGAAAGATGGACAATCCTGAGAATGAAATGACAGTAAACAGGCTACTAGAGAGAAAATAGAAGTAAATCGGGCAGCTATGGTAACAGTCAGCGCACCAGCTTGTGTACCTCCTACCTTCTGGAGTGACCGAGTTGTTCAAAAATGAGATATTGTGCCCCTTTCAGAATAATACTACAAAGATGGTGCATTTTACTATGACTGCATAAACCCTGGTTTTAGCCTGATTCTAAATGGACTTTCCAGTTTTGTGAGTTAATCTGCTGATGAATCTGCCCCCTACAGGAAGAAAACTCTCTGCATCTGTAATTGATGGTGCAGAGCAGAAGAGTTCACAGCACAGCAGCAAATACAGACATGGCTAAGTGTGCAAGATCTTTCTATTGCGTTTAACTTTCTCTTTGAGCGATCTTTTTATATGGAAATTGTACTAAATTCATAGCACTGCTGTTGCCTCTTCATGTGTATTGTGGGTTTGTCTGACATAGCTGGGGTAATAAAAGCAGGAGTTTAGCAGTACAGAGCAACAGCTTGGATATGGCTTTGAAATTACTGCTAGTTAACAGCACGCTTTAACAAGTTGTATTTTAGTCACAATTTCAAACTCATTTCAGTGTGTGACAACAGAAAAATATCTCAATAAGAAATAGATTTTTTTGGGATCTCAAGTGCATTTAAATGCAGTATAAACTACCAGTCAAAAGTTTGAACACACCTTCCCATTCAATGCTTTTATTTGTTTGTATTATTTTCTACGTTGTAGATTAATACTGAAGATTAACACTTTTTTACAACATAATTCCATATGTATTTTTTATAGCTTTGATGTCTTCAGTATTAATCTGCAATGTATAAAATAATCAAATAAAAACCATTGAATCCAAACTTTTGACTGGTAGTGTATGTGAGAACAATGTTTAGGATAAACAAATGGATGTAAAAGACAAGATAATGGTAACATTAGCCACATTAGCTGAACAACATGCTAACACTAAGGATTTTTTGTGGTGAGGCTGCCATGAATAATGTAACTAATCTACTTGGTCTTAGTTCCTCAGATGCTGGGAGTGCATGAAGACTCTTGTGTTCCCTCTTGCAGCCAGAATGTTTGCGGTCATTTAGCTATTTTAGAGTTAACAAAGACAGCTGTAAAGCAAACAAACCTGATGGACTGTGAGGCAGCTGGCCATTCTGAATGGCAGTGGGCAGTTAGGGGGAAAAATTATGCAAGTTTTTTGGTTGACAACTGTTGGTTCCTCAGATCTATGTAAAAATCTGTTTGGCTTATAAAACTGGGAGGCTATCTGCTACAAAAACACAAAGAAAACAAAACACCCTTTTTAGCAATCTTGTGCAAAATGTGTTATATGTTCTAATTATCCCATGTGTATTTATCTTTTAATTTTTACCCTCCTCACTACGTACCTTGTTTTTTCCTGCAGTGTTTGATGGCGATCCCTGTAGTTTTCTCACATCCGGCCATTTGCAGTCTGAAAATCTTTACGCCATTTGTGTGAATGGTGAACAACCTGAGGTGCCCTCCAATCAAATTTTCCCCTCTCTACTTTCTGACAAGTGGAGGAGACATCCAGTAGCCCCCTAATGAATTCCCACTAGCTTGCTGTCTGCTCCTGGCAACATGCTCCCCATTTCTATTAGCCTTCCTCAGAGTCAGTGGGAGGTGAAGGAGGAGTTCAGAACCAGGAGGGATGGAGGAAGAGAGAAAGCGATAGGAGCTGAATGTGAGATTTTACAAAGGAAATTGGGGGGGTGGAGGGGGGGTGAGATAGCTAAAAAAGAGAGAATGTGTTGTGAGAGACAGCAAATACTTAACACCGGGATAATGGTCATCTCCTGTTTTCTCCATGGCTGTCGCAAGAAGAGAAAAATCTCTCCTTGTGTTATTCAGCGGAATGTTGCACTGTCTGTTTGTTGTTCACACACACACACACACACACACACACACACACACACACACACACACACACACACACACACACACACACACACACACACACACATCTTTACTCGTCCTTCCTCCTTGCTCATTTTCTCTTTTCTCTCCCACACCCTTTCCAGATGGATATAGACAGTTCCTTTCCGTCTACTTCTCTTGATCCCACTTCCAATGTAAATGAGGCTTAATTGGCTGGGAGTTAAAGCTCCAGGCGTCCTCTGCATGTCACATCACCAATTGAGACAACCTTGAAGCTGACCCCAGGGCCTTGCCCATTGATTTCCCAGTCTTTACATTCAATGTTAACACATCATACCTAACCTCAGCTCTCACAGTAATCTTGCCTTAATCGCATCGAGATTTGACCCTGCACCGAAATTCTAAAATAACCTCTTTTAATGACTTGCCACTATATGTTCATAACCTGAGCATATGAATAGGTTCTCACAAAGGTGGAAGAGCCAGGGCACACACACATGCACGCACACACTGTTCAGCAAGCTGTTGCCTTTCCACCCTATTGTTAGCAAAGTTCCTTTTCCTGCAGTGTGTTGTTTCTAATTAGACCAAGACAGCCGGCTCTGCCTCATGTAAAGCTCACACATATACACACACATAAACACACACACACACGCTTTGCCAGGTGGCCAGTTTGCCCACAGGACTCACCCTTGAGAGTTGAGCCTGTGGGAAGTCAAGTAAGCACAGGTGAACTGTGTGCAGCTCAGGCCGGAAAAAGATTTATTGCATTTTGTATGTTGTGACGCGAGGGTAAAATCAGAGCTTATTTCCCTTGTTTTGTGAACTCCCCCATTCTAAGCAGGCTATTTTACTTAGGAGTTGGAGTAAAACTTCCAGCAACAATGCTTGTATGCTTTTCTAGCGGATAGTTATATGAGAAGATCAATACATCTCTCACATCAGCCAAACATGAAGCTGCAGCCAGGAGTTGCTTAATTTAAAGACTGGATACATGGAAAAAGCAACCAGTCTAATGGTAACTAAATCTGCCTACAAGCTCCAAGCACACGCTACACCTTGTTTACATAATCTTCACAAAAACTGAAGTGTAAAAATGAAAAATGGGCTATTTTGGGGCTAAGTGAGAGTCTGTTTTTTGGTTGGACACAGTAACTTTGTGCAGTCTCTGCTTGCATGGCAGCAATAAATAAAATCTGTTCCTCAATATGAACCATTTTTCAGTCATTTGATTGAAGTGTGTGATTGTTATTTTATCATTAATTGCATTATTTTCTTTTTTCAGGTAAGCAGGACTACAAAAAGACGAAGTCCGCCTTAAAGGCCACTCGGCTCAAAGCTGAAGCAAAGAAGAGTTCCTCTGGATTCAGGGTGAGACTGGCCTGGAGTCTGTATCCACATGTATTCTCTATTTTCCCCTTGCCTGTCTGTCTCAGCCCATCCCCGATTCTGCTTGCCTGTCTGTCTGCCAAGCATCTTTTTTCCATTTGTCTGTCTGTCCAACTGCCTGTTTGAGAGTATGTCTCACTACATCATTTTTAATATCCCAGACACTAACTGTAGCATCTCACAATGAAACAATCTACAGTAGATCTACGTATAAATAAATGACGTGACCGTTTCTTTGAAGTTCGGTACAAATTATTAAGGAGAAGAAGGAATAATTCTGTCCTCCGCAGAATGGAAAAATTCAACCGTGTCTCAAAAAAGATGGAACTGGCAGCCTTTCAAACACATTATTGTAGATTTACAATTCAAAGGTTTTGCAATTTTTTATTTTTTTTTAATTGTTGAAGGAGCAATCGAAGGGGGACGAGAAAAGAAAAGGAAAGTGTGAGATAGATGGAGTAGGTACTGTGAAAGTAAAGGGAGGTGAGAGTGTTGCTAGGGTGCGTCTCTGTTTTTTTGCCACACTGCAGCGATTAGGAGCTGTTGTGCAGGCAAAGATGAATGACTCCATGTTTATCACTCTAATGGCAAACGCGGCACTGCTGTTTATGCTTTGGGCTTACCAACTGAATGAGGAAAAGGTTCCTCCATGTACCTCTCGCCTCTCTACCCGCCTGGGTTCTGAAGTCCTCTTTGAAACTGCAAATACCGTCAGATGTAATCATGTCCGCAGTGATTTTAAGGGAGAAAAATTTATAAGAAAGCATCATTTTGACATAGTCAGTGTTGTTTCTTGTTTGCATATTTATTTTCTTTTGTCGCATTGTAATTTGGTTCTGTTTACATTGAAATCCAAAAGGCTTCGCACCCTCATTAAGCCTCAGTTGCTACGAAGTGCGCAGAGATGAACAAATCACAGCGAGGATTAAACACTGGGTGAAATGGTCAGGTTTTAAAATATGCATCTCTTAGACATGCAAGGCCTCATTAAACACGTCTTTAATCCAATTAGATTAGTCCATATCTTGAAATATTGATATTGGTCATGAATAATTCATGTTTTTCATACCCAAGACGAGGGGAATTTTCAGAGGTCGGATTAAAAATACCTCTGGGACGAGGATATTAAACTGACTTAGACCTCTTGGCCCTGAGTTCGATTGAAATTCAGCCCAAATGTAATGGATATTTGGTCACGCTTGCTTTCCTATCGAGCCCTTTTAGCACGATATGAAGTTGAAGAAGTGATTTTTACACAGCTCTGTGATTGCAGTAAAGCAAAAAAAAAATTCTCTTCTCTTCCTGGTTGAGATGCTGGTCTCTGATGCAGCTGGCATCTCAGAAGGCCAGCAGACATGCGGGCACAGAGAATCTGGCAGCTGCCAGGGCAGGCTGTCTCGGGGCTGTCCTAGTAACAGCCCAGTCTGGATAAGTTGGCAGAGAAAAGGACCGAGACACTGCGAAAGCAAAAGCAAGAGAGGGAGAACTTCTGTTCCCACAACAGCGATCAATTGTTGGGGTTGCTCAACAAAAAAAGAAATGAAAAGAGAAAACCAGCCACCTGTTGTATGGATGCAGGTTCAGTCACAGTGTGTTTAGGGAAGTATTGTGTTGTTGTACGAGTACTAGTCCTCCAAACACTGGATGGTATGGGGGTCATGACAGCAGAGAGGAAGAAACTGGCAGGAAGTGCAGTGTGCAGCCTCTCCTCAGGTTGTCTAGAGAAGGAGCAGCGCCTTCAAAGTAGCTCCAGCACATTATCTTGCAGCACAGGAAACAAGCCTGCTGCCTCGTCTAATTGGCACACTAGCCTTCTGTTCAGTTCTGCACTGTTTTCCCTCCGTCTTATTTAGCCGCCGAGTCTGGAAAGTTGGGGGGGGGGGGGCATTGCTTATGGAATTGGCAGAGGATGGAGACTACAGAAATGACTCTGGGCTTCTTCCAGCTGTCATTTGTGAATATGTGTTGCTTGTGGCGAGGACCATATAGAACAGGATTTTTAAGTATTAATTTTGGGGCGTTTTTGTCTTTATTTTACAGTAGTAATGGAGAAAGACAGAGGGGAGATATTCAACAACAATCCCTATGTTGATCAGAATTTGACTGTAGCTCACTCGATAGTGACTTTATAGCTATAAAGAGGAGCCACAAGTCTGACAATTCGTTCGGTTCAGAGGCTAAAAACTGGAAGTACTTCTTAGCTGAAGGTTTACAAAATGATACTGAATGGAGTGAGGAAGTATGAGAATGGTTCGCTGTCTGATGTATTTGTTGATTGCTACACAACAAAGTACGGTTCACAAAGTGCAGTCGTGGATTTTTCGCTATATCCCGTGATTTTTGCAGTGTATTGGCATTTTTATATATTGTTTTAATTATTTTTACAATAAATAAGAATTTTCTGCCCTAAACAATTGAAAACAATGCAAAAATATAAACTAAACTATAATTAAAACATATTAAAAGAATATTAAATTGAAATAAAATGCATGGCGTACAGCGCTGGGTGCTGATTGGCTCAGCGACCGTAGCATCAGTCTCTTCTGTCTCCCGTGTATAGCATGCATTCAGCATCTCGCCTTGTGCATTTTACATCGACATCTGATGTGTTACTCTGCGGTGTTGCGTTTTTGTGAAATTTTCGTAAAAAAATTGAATTTATTTTTAAGCCCTACGATGTCGATCTAACATTCTGCACCTTTTGATGTTAATAACAGTGTGGGAAATGTATATAAAAATGTAGGGAGGGTTTCAAAAGCCTTAATAAATATATATATATATATATATATATATATAAATAAATATAAGGTCGCTACTTTGTGGATTTTCGCCGATCGCAAGATGTTCTGGACCCTAACCCCCACGATAGACGAGGGACCAGTGTGTTATGGCAGCGAAATCTCAAGTACAAAACACGCGAAAGAAACGTGCAAAGTGACGAATTCTACATTTAGTGGCTGGTATTTATCGCTGTAGCTTCTAGACATCGGCCGCCCACATAGACCCACACACCCACTGAACCTAAGTTACTTAGCACATAGGCACACACAGACTGACATGCACACACATAAACGCACACAAACAAACCCAGGAGGAGAATAAAAATCGGACCAGATGAGGGGATGTCTGCTGAGCTGTGGCTTGTCGCCAGGGTGACAGGGACCAGGCTCCCAGCATGCCGAGTGTGCTGCAGCTGCCGTTGGTGCTGAGAGAGCCACATGATGAAGATGATGATGTGTTTGGGCCCCATCCAGAGGTCTCCATCAAAATGTGGGCAGAGAGGCTGTGTGTTTGTGTCTGAGTGCATGGCTGTGTGGGCGCACATAAATGTGTTTGTGAGACAAGGCAAGAGTCAACACAGTGGGCTATACTCTCCTCGAAAACAATGATCTCAATCAAGTGCAGGTGCTTTCTACAACTCAAGTGTTTTCACCGAAACCCCTCCAGCTTGTTTTCATAGACAAGTCACTGTAACCAGCTGTTCTCTTTCTCTCTGAAACCTAACGCAAAGAAGAGAGGAGGGGGAGAAAAAAAAAACAAAACCTGAATTGCAATTTAGTTTGTTTTGTTTCACCGGCGATTCAACGAGACGCTTACCTGTGTCAGAAGCACAACATTTTCTTTGTGATACTGTCAACAGAATTACAAATGCTTCTCTTTGTCATATTTTTCAAAGCTGCCAGAGAACACAAGGAAAAAAACGGGAAAACAATCAAGCCTCCGTGATTTGATAACGGCTCTCTTTTCTCTGAGGCCTCGGCAAAATAGAAAAGTAAATCAGGCGGTGGAAGCCTGGCGGTTAATATATGAAACTAAAGTGCATGAAATTTAAAAGTTTTCCAATTAAGCAAGGACTTTAAGCTGTTTGGAGGCTGCTGGGATGTAGATAAATGTGGGCTGAGGCTAATGAAGACCAATGCTGCTGATGACTAGGCACTACAACATGTACACAGATAGCTGTGGATGCTGTGACGCCTTTTAATTGTCACCCACAACCCCCATCGCCTTCGTCACAGAGGAATTATTATTAGCCCCCCGCCACCCCTCATTTATGCAGAGCCTTATCTCTCGCCTGTTTTCTCTTTCATTGTCACTCTTGTTTTTCATTCCGTCATTTCTCTCTGCTGTTTGGCCGGTGGGTTGAATTCGCAGTCTGCTCCGTGCACGTGTGCTACATATTGAAATTATTTGTGTTTTCATTGCGATTCTTATTTGTCTTTGCTTCTGCCACGTCAGCTTAGTCTTGTCTTGTTTGTCATTTTCCCTCATCGCAACCACGCTCGTGAATACGCAGCATAATCTGACAATATAGACTGGTTTAGTCTAACATGGTTCAGGTAGCTTTTCCCCTAAATCTACTGAAATAAACCCATGAATAGAGGAGTGAAATCCTAAATAGCTGCAATGATTGGATGAGTGAGTTTGTGTATCATATGTTTTGAATTCGCTTGTCTTGTCACCTTTGTTGTCGTGGCCCAGTTTGCAATTTAAAACTCATTTCCACATTCAAATCAAATATTTCTTTTTGAATAACCTCCAATCAGACTGTACTCGGCACTCTTTTAAAGCTCTCCAAGCTCTCCAGTGTTGATTAGAAAGTTTGCTGCTAATGAGTTCTCTTGATAAAGAATAACTGGCATTGTTCAATACTCTGAGTGCCCCTAATGAAACTCCAGCTGATGAAGATTGTAATCGTGAGAGCGCCACATAATGAACACGCGCTCCAAATTCCCATTTTCAAGTTGAATACCACTCCTTTGGAAAGCCTCAATTTGTTTGACAATTAACCAATAGAAAAACTAAAAAAAAAAAAAGAGGAAAAAAATAGGCCATTTTGTTGAAGAAAGTTTAACTTCTCGGTAAAACTGGCAGAAGGCTCTTGAGACTGATTGCAGGTAGATTGTAGTCCTGCGGCCACTCGGCGCCTGGCTGCTGAAATGTGATGCTGGAAGGTGTTTTTATTCTCTCTCTGTCAGGAGAAAACCTAAAACACTGATTGCGTTAAACTATACAAGCCCCCAAATAAATAGTTTGAATAATTTTCATCATTTTTGGAAAAAGTGCCCATAGGCGTTTATTTAAATTGAATATATAATCCACAGCATTTATGCTCTTTTAAATTATTTTACTGAGGTGTATTTATTATCAGTGTCACCTACTCCTACTTTCATTTCAATATGCAACAATTTCCCGCAGTGACTCTCTCAAAGACAGCTGTGAATGTTTGTTTCATTAATGTGCAGATGGGTCCATCAGAGGTAGAACACCTACTGTGGGGGCCTGGTTTACTTTAAAGAGTCTGAAAGCATTTCCACACAAATGCAGGTAAATTGGAAAACACACCTGTGTGTCTGTTTTGGCCCTCCATCAGCCCCGAAGCTTGTGTTTTCCACAAAGTTTTCAAAAAAATGCTCTTCTGTGTGAATAGCTTTAAAGAACAGCACTCTTGAGATGATTATCTGCTATTTAACCTTTCCAAACAAGGCTGCTGCTTTCTGCATGATTGCTTATTTTTCTATGTAAATTGTGTAATGTGAGCGTTTTTCTGTATAAAATGAATGCACATAGGTTTATGAAATGGCCCGACCTGAAAGATGGAGAGTGTAGGGACCAAAAATGGGCGTTGGGCCAGAAAAATAATCGTTTTGTCCTAGTAATCTCTTACGACAAATCATGCAGCCGCTGCGAAGTCTCCCAATGTCCCAACTAAAAGACCATCTTGTTCCATTGTGTGACATTTTCCAAAGTGTACTTTTGATGTTCCTATCACCCGTGTACACCAAGGACAAAGGATGATCTAATTAGATGATTTAATTAGACTAAATTATTTGTATGGGTCAAGTTTTGTTCGTTCTACCAAACTCCCTCAAAATTAGTTGTGATTGATGTTTAATTTGTGCTGTGGTACATGTAGGTTGTGGTTTACAGTGTTAGCATTACTAAGAAGAACATCAAAAGGCCACTATGACTAAGGTTTCTGTTGCGATCAATGCCCTCGAGCCAGTGTTTATGTCCAGTGTGTGGGAAAACTCAATAAAGGAGCATTTCTTTTAACGGCAGGATTTGCAACAAAAACTGTGATCTCTGTCCCCCAACACTCTTTGGCTTTTAGTTAAATAGGCCTGTACTACACTATATTTGTACAATGCTGCTATACCATATTATATATGTACAATACACCTGTACTGTACTATACATGTATAATATACCGCAGATGTCCGATGGTTATTTTTGTTGTACAGCACATTACGCTGTTGATGCTCTATTGCGCGTGCCAAGCGCGGAATTCAATTACTCGATTAAGCCCCAGAATAAGTGATGGAATACTAGATTACTGAAATAATCGATAGCTGCAGCCTTAATATTAGCAATACTCACTTGTAAACTTGCAAATGTGGGTAAATATAACTTTAAAGTAAGACACTTGAAGAAAACAAAGCAGATCCTAATTTTTAAAAAATTAAGTAGATAATGATAAAAATAAATCAATGTTTGAAACTTCTGAAGCTGGGCAAATCACATAAAAAAACATCAATGCAAATGTTACGTTGACTTTACCTGTAATTCAATTTTTTTTACATACAAAAAATGCATACACAGACTAGCCTTGTCTACGTGATAATCTTGCGCAAAATAGTCATTAATACTTATATATCTCTATATTGTGCAGGACCGGCACTAGTTTTTCTGTGAAAAAACTTGACAATATAAAACATCTGGTGTTGTAGAATTTCTGTAAGTTTATCTATACAGCTTAATGTTATCCATGCTAATAATCAGTGAGCAAAGTAATTGCCAGCCACTTACCTATTGTCTCGTTTGGAGATTTTTTTTTTTGTTAAAAGCAGTAACTTTCAGTTACTTCTAAATGCTGCTGCCATGTCAGAAGGTTTAAATAATGAAAGTCCTACCCCCACACTATGCTGGCTGTGCACAACAATGTAGGAGATGTTTAAATGTGCGCTCCTGCCAGTTGTCTGAGCAGGCAGAAACACAAATAAATATAATCCAGTGTTGGGTGCAGCTGCTGGTGGTTTCCCCCCCCTCTCCCCCTTCGTCTCTGATCCTCCAGGGGTGGAAGTCAAATTTATTTATTTCCCTACACCATTGTGTGCCATGATGCATGGCTGCCTCGCACCAGCAGTCGGCTCTGAGTTTATTTCATAACGGGTAGTTTATCGGTTGGATAATGGGTCTGCATTAACAGACAGGTCTGGAGTTTATTTAGATGTGTTGCATTTTGATGGTGTGGTCCCGCAGAGTTTGTTAAATTAGATATAAATACTTTGCAAAAGCAAATCGGTCATGCACAGAGCATCAAAAAGGGAGCAAAATGTAAAACTATAGGCTAGGGGTAATGGTAATTAAATGGATTCATTGTAGACTCCACATGTGTAGTAAAGGTGAAAAATAAGTGGTCTCTTTTGATTTACTTAGAACAAAAAGTAAATAAAAAGACACATGCAAAAGAATCCTGCATCACATTCATCTTTCCACTTGAACCTACAGTATCTATGTTGGGCTGTTAGAACACATTTGGATGGCAGCTGAGTGTGTTGGCACCTAATATCAGTTTTCCATAATGTAACCATAATTTGACACCGAGATTTAAAAGCTTTGAAAGCTTACTGCAGCGCTGCCGGTGCATTTCCAGATGCATTTCCCGAATAAACTATATTTAGCTCAGACGTAATATCACAGAGCAGCTAAAATAAAAATGCGTTCAGATTTTAAAATTGGGATAAAATTTATCGTTGTATGCAAGTTTACTAATACCAATATATTAACTAGTCCATACTTAAAGATGTGAAAGACGAGGGGAGCTGACAGCTGGGTATATGGCCCATAGACCCTAACTATTTGACTATTTGCTGGAAGTCATTCCCCCTGCTCTCTCTCCCAGTTTCGTGCTCATCATCACTGTCCTAGAGGCTGTTAAAGTCCCCAATTAAATTTGTATATCTATATTAAAAAAAATATTGTAGAGGAAACAGAAAACATGTTTAAGCTAGCAACCCAAGCATGGTATCTGTGCTAGATGAAATAACATTTAGACACTTTGCTTGTGTAAAAGTACCAAAAGCATAAAGCAAAACATACTCCCTTAAAAATGCAAGCATTACATTCAAAATGCAAAAAAAAAATCTAGAGTTAAGTATAACAGCACCAACAATGTACACCACAAGTCAAAAGTTTGGACATATCTCATTTTATGTTTTTACTTTATTTTCATGATTATTTCCGTTGTAGATTCTCACTGAAGGCATCAAAACTATGAATGAACACCTATAGAATTATGCAGTAAACAAAAGTGTGAATTAAGCCAAAACATGTTTTATATTTTAGATTCTTCAAAATAGCCACCCTTTGCTTTGATTACTGCTTTGCACGCTCTTGGTATTCTCTGAATAAGCTTCATGAGGTAGTCACCTGAAATGTATCATATTTGGATGAAAATGATCAAATAATACATGACTGGGTAAAGCTGCTTTCTGTTATTCCAGTACTAGGTTTCATCAACCACTATACGCTCATATTGAAATTGCAATATGTGTGTATATCTACTATGCGGATTTGAACTACTTCCAGTAGGGCTGGCCCGAATAGTGGTTTCTGGCCTCCGAATATTCGGGCCCAATTAAAGACGAATATCCGAATATTCGCTCCGCCCCCTAACATCTGACTGGGGGGGGCGGTTAGTGGCGGTGGCAGCGGCAGCTTGTGGCGGAGACGGCCCGAATATTCGGATCCGTTCGTCTGGTCTCCCAGGTCCAAATTTTGCCTTCGTTTTGCCTTCAGTTAAACTGAAGAACTTCCAAACAGCGGAGGTCTTCAGCATCTTGTCTTGTGTTTATACAACGAAGTGAAGCGTGACGTCAGAGTCGGCAGCCACCCGGCCATTCGGGTGGTGGTAAGAAACACGAATGGCGGAGCCGAGATGAGCCGAACACGACGGGATGAGCTGAAGTTGGCCGAAGGCGAAGGGAAGAGACGAGCTCCGAATATTTTCGTCTGGGGGGAGGAAGGGGTGATCACATACACATATGTGTATATGTCATAGACATATGTGTATATGTTTGTGATCACACGACGAGATGAGCCGATGTGGGCCGAAGGCGGAGTAACGCCAAAATTAACCAAAATTAATATCTGGATACCACCGTAGCGAACGAATATTCGGCTATTTGGGTCCAGCCCTAATTTCCAGTTTGGAAGTGCTTTGTAAAATTGACAGCAGATACACGTACAGATATAATTGTGAGGTTCACAGACACAAATAATACCTTTGTGTTACAATTCAAATGGAAAAGACTTAGATGAAATTGAAATGTTTGCTTCTTTGTAGCATTTCTTTTCACACTAATGTCTAAAAATTTGCTTGCAGTGGTTGATGGTACAATAGCCAGATCGTCCTTTAAGCGCATCAACATTACTTAAACTTACAGTGTAGTTCAAGTATTTATTTTCTGATTTTTAGACAAGCTAGGGAACAACAAATGCAGTGAATTGAGATGAAACGAAAAAGACTGCAGGGACTTGGCAGACACAGATGCATCACAAATAAAAAAGAGTGCAATTACAGAACATTGCAAACACATTGAAACAAAGCAGAGGCAGACACACGAGGGATCAGGCAGATATAAAAACCGTCTATAGAAGAACACTGAATATGACATCTTTAAACCTTTTGTTCTCCCTTCTCAGGATGCATTCCTGGTCATCGCAGCAATTCTCTTCTTTGTGCTCTGTGTTTACGCCTTCTTCTACCTCAACCTGAGCACCGAGCTTAACCTGGATGTGGACGAGGATTAATACGAGATGGACTCTGCGCTGGAAACTTTCTTGTTTCTTGACTTAATGCTCAAGGGCAAGAGAAGGAAGAAGTCAAAACAAAACTTAAATAAAAAAACTGTGCCCTAAAGGGCATCTCTAAGTCCAAATACAAACTTTGCTCAGCGAAGTTGACACAGACTGAATGTCTTTTCCACTCTTGTTGACTTGTTGGCAGTCTCTTTGATAGAAAGAAGTTTCAGGCTATATATAAGATAATGTTTCTGACTAGACATGGAGAGATTTTTCTTTTCAGTAATTTTCTGTGCTAAATTTGTTCAATGCAATTCATTCAACTCATTCTTTTGCTCTCATATGTGCACTCTTATTACTGCTTGCTTCTACTGATAGCTTTTCCCCGAGTGCAGTTTTGAAAAATGTCACTGACCTCCAGCTTCATTCGCTTGTTTAACATTCTGCTGCAAAATCTACATGCAGCCGAGAATACAAGCCTCTTTTTTTTTTTTTTTTTTAAACACAAGTAATCCAAACTACAGTCGAGACTAAGCGCCGTTAATCATATTCTGCAGAGTCACGTCCCACTGTTTTCTCCGCTAATAGAAAAATGTAAATCTCTTGCTGAGGCTCTCGTCACATTGAGACAAACACTTGCCTCACATTCCAGTGCACAAACCTCTCCTCCTGGATATCTGGAGATCACAAAGTGTGAGATTAGAATCCACAAAGCCCTCGTCTTGATTGAACATGTGTGCAGAATACAGAGCAACACATTGCACCTGCCGCCGCACATGCATACTTGCAACACGGAGACGTATATCCTCAGGATAAGCATTTTAAATATGATCAGGTTCTTTTCATTTGAATGGAAATTATGGAGATGAATGATTACTGAATAGAGGTGAGCCGACATGTTTCTCATCAGGAACACCTTGATGGTTTTCCCTCTTTTGTATATTGTTGTCTTCTTAGGGATGTAATGTGTTTCTACAGAAAGGAATATGAAGGTTTGTCAGTGCTGCTTTTTTTCTACTGCTTTACTCTTTGTGCACCAGACCTGCAAGGTGCAAGGACTGACCTTCTATCAACCATTTCAGTACAAGTGCTTCCACTGTTTGAGAGATTATTTGTTAGCGAAAGAGTACAGATTGAAGGGTTTTGACTTTTTCCATTTACCACACAGCAAAAGCAATACTGTCATCTATAGGGAAATAATTTTGCATGTGAAGACTTTTTAGATTAACGAAACCGGGGATGCACAATATTGGACTTTTGCCACTGTGCCAATATTCTCCAGCTCATTTTGGCAGATTGCTGATATCGATATATGCGAATAATTACCCCACCTAATTGCAGCGATCATCAAGTCTCTCCTCTAGTGGAATTAACATGTTATCAGGCCTGCTTTTAGAAACTGGCAATAGAGTGCTTTTTTTTAAAATGTACTGGGCAAAAAAAGAGGAATTTTACTTTTATGTAAGATCTGTAACAAAATACTGTAAACTTTAAGCCTGACAGGCATTATCTGCCTGCTGATGTTCATTTTGGACCATTGCCGATATTCCATTTTAATGCCTTTATCAGCTGATAACCGATGACGTGCTGATGTCGTCACGTGGCCCCAAACATAACAAGTAAAAGCCTAGATACCAATTACACAAGGGGCCTTGTGACTTCTTTCATTCCTAACATGTTTTTTTTTTCACAAGTCTTAAAAAAACCCCACATAAGTTTTATGTCTGTGCTGTGGCTGTGTTCCAACGCTGATATGATTCCTGAAATCTGAGACCGATTTTGAGCTTTCAGTTTCTGCCTTTTCTCCTCTTCTCTCCCATGACCTCCCGACCTCTAGTAAAAGACTACACGTCAAAGAAACCATTATGATAAGCATGCACCCGTACCCTCACCCAGCAGCTTTTATCTCGGCTTGGTACATCCAGAAACCCTCCCCCCAGCACTGTGAGTCACTCACATGTGTAACAATAGATAGCCGGCCTAATAGACCTTCATACATGACACCTGTTATCTAAAAGGTCACCATGACATCAGCACAATGCTAAGGATCTGGCAGCCTCAGCCTATTTACTTAGACCCATGTTTGGCAAAATGAGATATTTTTCACTACAGTGTAATTGTTTATGCAATTATTGAATCAGTTTAAATGATATACAAACATTTTTTAATGTGTTTTGTTTGGGGTACTGTCAGGCGTCTGAATTGCTTTTCTGTATTTCTTTTGTTAAATTGCATTTAATATGAAAATGCCATACCTGTTTGTGAAGGAATATGTTATGCATTGTACAAAAGAAGCTAAAAAAGCCTTTCAGTTTTCAATAAATTTATTTGAATAAATTTCTTGGTGGTGTTGAGTGTAAACCGAAATGCATGTTATTCTGCCTGCATGACAAAAAAAACGATGTGCAAAATTCAGAAAATGTGTCATGTGCATGCGGTTAAGAGCTAACAGGAAGCCTTTCTGCAGTAAAATGATAACTTTAATAGTAAAAATTGGCTAAATCGAGGGTTGCAATTGAATGCAATGACAGCGGATCAGGTGGTGTATGCTCTGGACAACGCTTCTGCATTATTACCAGTCATGTTTTATGCTTCTTATCCCAGAGGGTTTATATTTAGCTGTTAAATGTAGGTGTAGTCATTACTTTGAGTCTTAAAAGTTAATGAATAAAAAATCCCAGTGTCGATTTACTTTTATGGGGTAAAAGCTCGCCGTTATTTCTCTCAGATTGCTTTAATTCTAAGCTGTAAACAACACTGTTCTATCAGTAACGGGTTATTAAACCATATTGACTGCGTCTTTGTCGGTCTTCGTGTGAGTGGCTCAAACTGTGAGGACAGTGACCCCGACGAGCTACATGAGATCAGATGCTGCTTTAGAA
This sequence comes from Acanthochromis polyacanthus, assembly GCF_021347895.1. NCBI lineage: Eukaryota > Metazoa > Chordata > Actinopteri > Pomacentridae > Acanthochromis > Acanthochromis polyacanthus. The sequence continues at coordinate 32,496,621 of NC_067123.1, read as the reverse complement.
AGGAGATCCCGTTTATTATTGCGCGTTAATTCACGACAATGACAAAAGGACAGGAGTGTAACGTCGGCGCATGTTCATGTGGGGCATCTCTGCTAATTGACGTTGTTCATTGGCTTGTGTTTGCACAGGAAATTAATCAGGCGGTAGCATAGTATGAGCATTTAGCATGACCTTAACAGCATTCCACAGGAGTCGAACGCACTAAAGTTTTACCTACCATCCGGTGACAAATGAGCTCGACGCCATGCACCCAAACTCTGCTCATTAGTCATGTAAGGTATGTCACCAAGAGTAATTATACTTTGCCTGAAACTTGCACATGCACACCAACACACACACACACACACAATATGTAATGTGCTGCACTTTTCCCACACTTTGGCCAATAGGAAATGTTCTCATACATGTATGGCTGTTTACAGAGACATGAATCATAATTATGACTGCTGCTGAACCAGACGCCGCACATACAGAGCACTCTAGGGCAGGCTTGCATGGTATTTGACATATACAAACACATGCATTTTGTCACATTTTCTATTTGCGCCATGATGTCATGTGAACATACATGCACATTGACCTCAATGTAATTCCTGTTTGGTTTGTAAGATGGCGTCTATCGCTGTTTCTGTGCCGTTATTTTTCCGTCTGTGCATTTGTGTGTATGTGAGCGAACTGAGGGCTTCTGCAGCTGCTTTTCTCCAGAGTTTGTCCATCAGTGTGTGTGTAGTGTTTTCAGTATTCAGCACCGTGCCTGTAGCCATGCTCCAGTGAAGCGCTCAGTCTCTCTGACGGACCGGGGAGAAGTGAGGAGGGTCAGTCCCACCAGAAGCTCATTTAGTCCCTATCTCTATCACACACACACACACACACACACACACACACACACACACACACACACACACACACACACACACACACACACACACACACACACACACACACACACACACACACAGTCTCTCTACAAGTCACTCTGACAAGCAGCCTCATCGCTGCTTCTCTCCCTCACACATGCATTTGCACACAAGCATCCACCGCTGTGCTGCCATTAGGGAGATACTGTATAGTGAGAAGACAGGCCTGATGATGCATGTCACAAAGTACCACTGCTAGTCTCACACTTAATGTCTCCCTCTCTTTCTCTCGCCTCTCCTTCCCCTTTTTTTCTCCTCCTTCTCATTGATTTGTAAAGGGAACTTCAGTTCTGCTGAAAAATAATAGATTTAAAATCATACCAATGTGAGAAACTTTACATCCAGTCCGAGGGTCAGAATGCCAGAAGAGATCAAAACTAAGAATTCTCTATCTCTAACTTTTACATTCTGTATTACTCCTTATGCATTGAGTGATAAATAATGCTATGCAGAATAAATATGTGGATGTATTCTGCTTTTCATAATTCTGTATTCTTTTTCATGCAGGTCATTGTCTTACAAGTGATCTTCGAACGCATCTAGCCACTATGCAGGTATCTGTCAACTTTAATATTAGAGACAAATGTTTCAGCCCTGAACTTGACAGTAATACTTCTGGTGTTTAATTCTCAGTCGACCTCAGTTGTCTGTGTGTCTGATATGAATGCATTAGCAGGATTGTGCTGTGCGGTGGATTAGAAACTCCCCCGTGCTTTGTGAGGTGTGTGGTAATGCAAGACTTAGTGGATTCTGCTGCAAATCACATCCTCCCATCGCCCTCTTAATCCCTGATGCGCTGCCTAATGACACAGAGACCGAAGAACTCAGCGGGAGATCAGAGAAAGGCAGGGAGGGCAGGGGGAAAGTGACAGAAAACTTGCAGAGACTCAAAAGTAGTTGGATGTCTGAGAGAGTCTCTCGATGGAAAGCCGCGACTTCTTCTCGCTGACCGACCGCGTCACAATGTCGCCAATTTGAAGGAAATGTGCATGTGCAAATTCTGGCTTTCTCAGTGTGTGTGTGTTTACAGTTGCTACATCTTTAATCAGCGTGTCATGAGCGGATAGGGCAGGTGCTCAACAGGTGTGCTCTCTGATACCAATCCCTCTCCATTTGCCTGTCTGTCCCTCCATGTTTGCACACGCTCATTGTGTTCTTCACAGAGGAACACCTGGGCTCTGCTGCACCTGGGCTTGTTGCCCAGTCCTCTGTCTGATGGCGCACACACACACTGGAACGCAGCCAGTTCCTGTTACTGGCTAAAGCAGGAAGCAGCAGCTGACATCCTATCCTTCAGTTCCCAGGAGACGCAACACCCTGAGTAAACCATCCAGCTCGGACCCACTTGAGACTGATTTACCTGGAAATCGGGCCCCTTATACAGCAGTTAAATGGAAAAAGAGCACACTGAGGACTCTGTTAGCACATTAAGCTAATAACTAGTGGGTGCTTCTGTTGGATTCTCTAAGGCGGATGGATTGTTTTGGGCATCCATTTGTTTTGCCTTTCAAACGTGGTTTATCATGCCAACAAAAGCTGCTGTATGCATCAGAGCTTCCTGAGCTCTCAGTGAATAAGCTTCAGTGGCAGATGCCAGATTTGGCTGTGGCTTGTCTGTTTTGATCACATACCTCTCCAAGCCGCAGCGATGACTATATTTTTGAATAAGCAAAGCACATGAGCAGCCTGTTATTGCAGATTTTTGTTTTATCTGGAAAGATAGGAAACTCAGAAAATGTGTGTGATTTACTTAAAAGTTTCACATCAGATTTGACAGATCCTGCATTTTTTTTCAGGATCATGGGAATGCCTGCTCTTTGGCACGTTTGAAATTTACAAAGTAATATCCAGTAAGCAAAGAGACAGAGCAGAGTCGCTGCATTTCTCACAACAGTGGGCTCGGCCATGCACTAGTGAGCATGGAATTACCTGAGGGAATAACTTCAGCATGTTGGCTTTTGGTTCATTTGGATGGTTGTGGTGTTTACTGGAATACGTAAGGCGATCTGTGGTTCCTCCTCCTCTCTCTGTGAATCACTGTTCCAGAGAGTGGGCAAGCAGTGATGGGCACATTCAAGTAGAAAAGTGGCTCACTTGATTGTATCTCAACCCCAGCTCCCCAGTCGCTACCCAGTTTAGAAAATTTCACTGATTTATTCAATTAAGTGGTGATTAAACTATGAGCACAACACTGACGTATTACTGTATGAAGTTTCAGGCACCAGGCAGATTTAGAGCAATGTTTCAATCCTCTGACCTCTAAACACACAAACAGGGTAAATGTACAAAAAAGAGAATGCTTTTATACAATTTTTAAGTGTTGTTTTTTTTAGTGATTGCAGACTATTTTACAGATTTCCCTGCTTTGTTAAATCACTCATAACCAGTAAAATAACAGATCAAAAGCATTCTTTTACATTTTATCACAAAAAAAATGGCAAAAATTAAGAATAATTTCCACATAATTCTGGTTCTTTTTCAAAACAGTTATTTTACAGACATTTGCCATAAGAAGTAAGAAAATTATATTTATCAGCCACTGAAAAATGGTTCATCATGTTTTATTTTGCAGATTTTCTGTTTTAATAATTTACAGAGTTAATAGTAAAACTAGAAAAGCACTTGGAGAGTGCTGAACTCCGCCAGGCCATCGCTCAATTGTACAGATGACCAATCGGAGTTTGTTTGTCTGTTAACAGCATAAGCCAAAATGTAATGGATGGATTTAATTTAGTTTTAACAATTTGTGCACAAAGCATAACATGCATGTACAGTGTAACAGCACGCACATAATGGTAGCGTTGCGCGCGTGTGACGGTACCGTACGCGTCACCACCGCTTCGTTTCGTCGGTCCTGACTCGCTCGGGCAGGTCGAACCGGCCACGCGGAATTCGGCCGTCGCCTGGGATCGATCCGGTGACCTCTGTCCGTACAATTGAGAGATGGCCTGGCGTCCATCCCTCGCAATTGTCCTTCGACCTTCAAAAAAATCCTGAATCCAGACGGTGATCCAGATCACCTCCAAAATCTAATTGATTGTTACTTTTGCTCTTCCGGACATCCTGTAAAAATTTGGTGAAAATCCGTCCATGACTTTTTGAGTTATGCTGTTAACAGACAAACAGACAGACACACAGAGACGGACAGACAAACAAACTCCGGTGATTACATAACCTCCTGGCAGAGGTAACTAGAAAAGCACTCGGAGAGCGCAGACCTCCGCCATGCCGTTTGTCTGTCTGTCCGTCTGTGTGTGTCCAATCTCTGTCCAATTGAGAGATGGCCTGGCGGCCATCTCTCAATTGTCCTTCGACCTTCAAAAAATTCCTGGATCCAGACGATGATTCGGATCACCTCCAAAATCTAATCGATTTTTACTCTTGCTCTTCTGGACATCCTGTAAAAATTTGGTGAAAATCCGTCCATGACTTTTTGAGTTATGCTGTTAACAGACACACACACACACACACACACACACACACACACACACACACACACACACACACACACACACACACACACACACACACACACACACACACACACACACACACACACACACACAGACAAACAAACTCCGGTGATTACATAACCTCCTGGTGGAGGTAATAATCAAAAATCTGTATTTTTACAAACGCGAGTAATTGTTTGTTTTACAATGCTTTACCAGAAAATTATATAGTTTTGCTGCATTTAGATTAGCTTAAAAGGATTATTTCACAAATATTTGCAGTTATTTTCACAATTTTATTTTAATGTTATTCCTTCAGACATAAACTGGAAAAACCAAAAAGAATCTTTGGATTTTCAACTAATCTGTGGTGTGTCGTTCCATCAATAGAAACTATAAAATCTAAGCTTAATATCGTATTTTGTTATTTGTGCTGTTTCCATGGAGATGCAGGACTTTCTGTTGCAGTGAAAAATAAATGAAAATCTCACAACAGCGAACAACACCCAAAAACCTCTTGCCGTTTAGAACATTAAAATCATTTTCACTCTCCCTTTAGCTCTGCTTTGGTCTGTACAAGCTCCTTAAGAAACAATATTCAGCCACTAAACACTATTTTTTTTAATCTCTCTGCTGATTTGTGCAGGTCTTACTGTTTGTGTTTCAGAGCTTTGTAAGTGAAAACAGCTGCCCTAATGCTGCCTAAAATGACTTCAGTTGAAGGCAGTGAGACTGAACCAAACTCTAAAGTTTCATGCTGTAAAGTAAAAACAATGAAATGAAAAATATGCTATAAAGCTCTGTAGAGGTGAGGAGAGTGGCACTTAGGTCAAAATGATCCTTCACTTCATCATTGTGAGTGACTCCTTTCATATTTTGCGTCTTTTCATCCATTTTTGATCTAAAAATATTGATTAGGGGCAGCTTAAAATAAACTGCCAGTTGCACTGAAATTGAATTCAACTTCAATTTAATACGTGTTTTTGTCTTTTCTCTAAAGCTAGCAGACGATGAACAATTAGCCATTCTTCCATGCTGCCATTTCACTGTCATGGGGTTGACCCGGGCAGGATACCAAACCCCACAGGAGCAACACATTAGCTACATTAGCGCCGTAACCTACATCATTAGCGCTGGCATTTTAATGGGCTGCAGCAGCATCACGGTGTTTTGGCAACTGGAGCAATGAAAGATGATACATGGCCCAAGAATATAGCCACTATCAATCTTTCTGCTCACCTCTCCATCTTGTTCACTTGTTCCCTCTGTGGGTGAAACAAACCCGAACAGATACGGCATGACACAGGGGTAACGAGCCAGAACGCAGCCTCGTCTCGCCATTCGAGGGACCGAGTGAGCGGTATGCAGCAGTCATGTGGTTGTGTCTTTGTTGGAGTGTTGGTCAATCTTGGGTTGTGATTGTGTGGAAAGGTCCATCTACCTGCTCATCATTTGACTCACCACTCTAAAGAAATGCTCTCATAGCCTCCTGAGGGAGCATTTTGACAGAAACAAAGAGCAACTCCTTGGGACGTGTTCAAGGTAGTGGAGGGATTGTCATTGTTTTTCAAAGGCCATAGTGGTGCCCTGTCTTTGGTTTGAAGAGTCACAGTCACAGGATTCATAACCTAGGGCCAAAAAGGCGACCGGGCACCCACACACATGTTCTTTCTTTCCCCCTTTCTTCTCGCTCTTTATCCCACACTGCATTCTCTATTAGCACACCACTGTCCAGTCTCTCTCTTTCTTGTTCTCTTGAGCCAGGGGTCACTAGAGGTCAGGGCAGATATCATTCAGTCAGAGGAACATTAGAGGAAGAAAGAGTGCCATTCAGCAAGGACTTCTCTCTTGTTTCATTTCTTTTTTCTTTTTTTCTTTCCCTGTACCTCTGCCATTCTAGATGTCTTGGACCAGAAAACCCTCTGTCAAAGGGCAACGGTCAGTGTTCAAATATGTTTTCATGTAAGCCAAATGCTGGATTTGCCATCTGCTTGACTTTACAGCTGCATACACATTATAATGTTTTTTGTAAATGTTTGTTTTGAGTAGATCAGTATAATTGTGCAGATGCTTCATTTGTGGCGTCATGGATAGGAGCGGTGTAGGCCATTTGGTCAGTCTGAAAGATTTCACAAACTTTTGGCAGGATGATGAATGTTTAAAGGCTTAAAGGGATTTATTCTACTGGCACCCTTGCTGTCAGAAAGGAATGTATTCCTATAATAAATCGCCAAAATGACAAAAATGTATCACCCAGAAACTGTAAAAACAGACACAATCATTGGTTTTACAACTTCACTTTTTATGTCCCATTTAAATATCACCATTTAAGTATCTGTTTACAATCCTATATTTAAAAAAAATTAAAGAAGTATTTGAAAAATTCTGTCCGAACTGCAATTTTTGGAGGAATAATAAGTACTCAAAGGCTTTAATGGGTATCTTCTACTGACTTTGGTGGTCTTCACTCCTATGAGTTTGACATTTGTGGTTCAGACTGAAATATCTCAACAGCTACTGGACGGATTACACTGGACTGTGGTACCTACATTAGTAACTTTAGTGCTCCCTTGTCACAGAATCATACTTTGTGCTTAATCATCAAATCAGGTTCCATGATAGTTAGTTCCAGCCCCCCCCCCCCCCTTTTTTTTAACAAAAATCATCAAAAGTTTGGAAACATTTTGTGCATTGGACTCTAGTTTGCCACACACAGTGATTTATCAAGTATATCCCCCTATAGATAACAGAAAAGAAACTGTTTTTTTTTTCTCTGGATGCACCCTTATTACAAAACAAGGAACTATTGCTGGTTAAAATGCCTTACGCCATTTCAATTGTAATTATTTGTACTTTAAAATGAAGTTATGAGATTAGATATCATTCAAAACACAGAGTTTTCACTCAACCTGCATTCAGTAAAAATGTTTCAACGTGAGCCAAAGCCCGGAGGCCTTTATAGATTATCTTCATGAATGTACAGTTAGAAACATTTAGAAAACATGGGGGGAATGAGCATGGATTCTAGCAGTTGAAGTAATGTGAATAAAACAAAAATCTGACTTCAGTCTTGATGAATGCGACTCTGCCACCTTAAAATAAAACTTCGAATCGTTTCGCGCTCTCGTGGATTTATTATTTGCAGAGAACTGCCGGTGAATGCATTGCACATTGTGCTGTCTTGTTATTATGATTTATGGCTTTCCGTGTCCAAACTGCCTCAGCAAAGAAAAACATCAAACCATCTTCAGTTGAGCAAAATTATTATTATAGCTTAAGACTTTATTGTCGTCCTTCAACTTCTGAGATATTGCCGGGGGTACACTCAGAGCCCCGGTGGAGTTAAACCCTACAAAGCTGCTTATGTCGTCAGGATATGTCTCCAAGTCACTGCGGATATAAAGCTTGAAGTTATCGGAGAATCAACATGGCCTGACAGGCGGCTGTCCGGCCCGTCTGCACACACAGCGGCACATCGAGTGACATGGCAGTTTGCACAGGTGTCCACATTTCAAAGGAGGGAAGAAAAAAAACGTCCGATGATATTTGCATTTGACTTCTAAATATCCTCCTCTAAAACACACACACACACACACACACACACACACACACACACACACACACACACACACACACACACACACACACACACACACACACACACACACACACACACACACACACACACACACAATATGGCTAATAGAGACTAAAGTGACATTTAGACAGGCCTAATACCTTTCTGAAGGACATCTCTTCCACCACAGAGGCATTGTGTCATTAAATGTAATGCACATCAGAGGGAACTATGTGAGCGTCTGCATGGATGGCACTGATCTGTAACAGACCTGTTTTTAATGATGAGATCAGAGATTACACACCTGTGGCCTTCTCATTTTCCACACAAACGCTAGTGGCACTGTAATAAATTACTGTAAAAAATACAGCCAAATCCTAAGAGTAGTGTTCTGTTATTCCACAGTGCAGCTTAATTCAGTAAGAAACTACTATTTTGGAAACAAGAATGACTGTTGATGACAGACTACTGTAAAAACTCATGGTGTGAATGCAGTATTTTCATTTTTGGTGTAATGGAGTGAGCTGCTGACATTCAATCATCATTTATCCTCCCTCTTGAAACCAACAGAAGCGATGGTAGCATCATACTGAATAGTTCCAAATGAAGTTGTGAATTTGTGAGCTCGGTTTAATTTATCCTGACTTGGTATAATCCTAGCAAGCATCTGGTAGTACACAAGACAGCAGTTGTTAGATTTTGGAATTGGATCTTAAGTCTGGATTATTAAGCAAGTATATGCTTGCAGTTAAAAGTAGTTTTGTTCACTTTCAAAGAAGAAAATGTATAGTTATTGTCAGTAGATATAGTACATCACTTGGAAGTGTAGCAACAGTAAAGCTCACGTCTGTTGTAAAATACTGTGATCGATTATTAAGCAATTTTGTTTAAATATGCCACATTTTAAGGTGATCACCTGTTTAACCCGTTAAGCTTCAGTGTTCCGCCCACAGAACACTTTGAGATCTGCATAAGCATTTCCTTAAATGTCTGAAGCTGCAAACGCGGTTATACAAACACTATACACCGATGGAAAGCTTAGATTCTCATGAATCCGCCGGTATAAACCACTTTCAGATGTGATTACCACAGCGGGTAATATAAACACATTTGTCTGACAAACAACGAATATCCATCCATCCGTTCTCTGTACACGGCTTCAACGTACACAGCGCGACTCACATTTGCGGGTTCATTATTACACACAGATGAAAATATTCCACAAAAAACAGCCATAATCCAACCTTGGACATCCAGACGACACAAGCCAGTAAAATATTTTGTCCAAAACATGTCTTGAAGTCGATATATAATCCACGAATAGGTCGTTTTCAAGGAAATGCACCTCACGATGCACGTCCAATATTCCCTGTATTTCTCGTCATATTTTTTATTCTCAAATAGAATATTAGCGATTTTTTTGTACTGAAAATGGCTGGAATTGACTGCACCTTATAGGGCTATATATATATATATATATTATGGTAGAAAGACTCTGATAATACAATTGAATACTGGTTAGCATAGCTGCCAGTATTTTGCTGTAAAATTTGCTGCAGTGATCCTGTGTTCGTCGTCACGCTCTCTCTCTGACCCTACACAGCTTCAGCTCGTCTCCCACCACGCAATTATTATTGAATTATTACATTCCCACTCACATACACAATCTCATCCTGCATGTTTGGGTGTTTTTCTTCCTCAGCAGTTATAATGCGCAAACAACAACAAGCCTCCCTCCCTCCCAGTTTGGTCAGTTCCCAAATACTTTGCTCATTTTAATTATCTTCACCCAGACTATGGCAGCTGGATTTCATAACAAGCCCACAAAAGACCGAGAACGTCCCTGAATCCCAATATGACATTCTGTTAAGGACAAATAATGTGCTGTATATAAATATTAGTTCTTTCCAAATCTGTTAATAATTATTTGTTTTTGAAAGCCTCTGAGGAAAGTTACAGTCTGCTGCAAATAACATTTGGCTTCATTGTCAGACTGTTTTTTTTCTTTTGCCTCAGCCAGTGACTGCCGGTATTTAAATGTGTGTATGAAAATTATCTGGGATAAGACGTGAAACTTCCTTGAACAGACATAATAAATAGATCTCTCTTTTTTTAATTGTCATCACCCTCTAAAACCTTGAAAATCAATTCCAGCTGACAAACAATGAGTGTCAATGAAAAGGGAAAAAAGTGTTTTTGACAGCTCCTTGAATTAAAAATAGTTGTTTGTTTGACAATTTTTGTTGGTTTATTGTAGTGAGATTCATTATTTTTTTACGTGAAGTTGAACAATATCCAAACGGGATAAAAGAATAAAATAAAATGGAGCATGTCAGCTCAAAAAAAGGAAATGAAAGAGAACGTGCGCAATTTCTTGTCATTTTATTCCTTGATGTGCGTAGACAATTTCATTCGAACAAGTGTAGAAATGTATAATAACAGACTGAAAACGCATGAACTCCTCACTTCATTTGCAAGTTTAGTGCTAATAAAGACATATTTTGTGGTTGTGAATATATAAATATATTATCAAACTTTTCTTTTTTGCTACCAAAGCTTTTACAGTAACTTTTTTGAACCATTTACAACATTTGGCTGTAAGAAAATGTTCCAAAAGTATTCATTGCAGGTTAACAGGCTGAAGTCATCAAAAATGTTTCCCTCCAAACAGCTCAGTTTCATTGCCACCGCTTAGCTTCACTTCCCTAAAAATAAACAGAGTTTGATAAATCACTGTGCTCATGGTCACACCAGCAAACAGTGTTTTCTTAAACTTTAATGCGAAATCTAGTCCAGACTGAACTCCTACCGGCTCAGCTTTAGTGCATGTCACAGAATGGCCCCGCTCACCTTGGCCTCATCATTCCAGCACCTTGACCAGAGAGAAATAAAAGGTGAGAAGGTCTCTGCAAATCATTTACAGGTGCCAGCTAGTTGTCTTACTCCGTGTGTGGGAGCATGTGCATGTATTTCAGCCTCCTGTGACTTCATAGTGCAGCATTGTTTTGCAGAGTTCTTCTTTCCAGCCTCCCTCTAACAATGCTGCATGTAAACAACATATATATTCGTATATACCATTACTTCCATATTCCTTCTTCTCCCCAGCCTCCCCCACACCCACATCTTTCAGTCCTGACTCTAAAACTGCCCGTAACATACACAACAACACACACCTCATCCCTGACCCAGCATCTCCTCCTTCCACCGCAGATAGTGTACAGACGGATCCCAGACCTCGACACAACCCAGTACCAGGGTGAATCAGGGAGCATCCCCTGCATACTTGCCCCCTGACTCACCCATGAGCCTGGGGTGAGCTCATCCAGCACCCCCACCATCCTCCCCCGTCTCCCACGCACCCCGTCCCTCCCCACTCACTCATCTGTCTCACCTTTAGGAGCCTCTTCTCTTTTTGTTTGCCCTTTCACTGTCTTCGCTTTTGGCCGGTTTCCATGTAAACACAGCAAACTAGAACCTCTTCGTGTGACCGTTTCACTCCGCTTCAACATGACTTTCACTTTTAATTGTGTCAATTTCTTCTTTTGTCTGTTTCATACTTTTGCCTGTTAATGCTTTTCTGTTACAATCCCATGATAATGATATGCAAAACCGGAAGCAGCTACTGATATCACAACATATGGAGGACTATTGTAATTAGCATGCACTGCTAATTTGCGGGTTTTACACTTTTTCAGTTCCTGCCGTTTCTGTAGTGTCACAGTGCACTAACTGTGCTTTGTAGCACATAATTTGTTCTTCTGTTTTTCTAGTTTAATCACATTGCCTTTTAAATATCTACATATAGGTATTTTACATTTTTATACAGTTTATACATAATCCATATAGCTGTTGAACCGTAAAATAGTCCCAGTGCTGCTTTCAAACATCACTGTACTCATTTTAAAGAAAACAATATAAATACTAAAAATGTCATGTGTAATCCAACTACATCATACTGAAATCAGGCATTAATCAGTCGATAGATTAGATACCAATTAGCTCGGGTCTTTGTTGATCTCAGCAGTGGCAATTAGCAGGTGCTAGGCTTCATTGCCATTGCATGTGTGTTTGGACTGGTTCAGCCAGTTCAGCACCATTTAAAGTGGAGTGGCGACATTTTAATAAGATTCAAGATTCAAGACCTTTATTTATCACAAACACAATTATACATAGTATAATGGGCAGTGAAACGAATGCATTGTGCAGCCGTCTATTTTATATAATATGACTTTTGAAGAGGTAAACGTTCATCGCAAAGAAATTTATGCTTTCAGTATGCTCTGAAAAACTGCACAAGTGCTATTTCCAGTCCGCTATAGCGCTAATGTGAGAGGCTGAGACCTACTGTTTTATGTTACGCTTAAAAATGTCCGTTTTAACCAATTATTGGCAGATCAGCTAAATTGTGTTGTCCATGTTAACTCACATTTGAGAGGAAGACGCTTCATTGATAACAAAATCTGAGAACCCCACACTGATAAATAAAGGATTCCTGCGGCGCTCCAATAGTTTCTTTGCACAGCTATGATCCAATTCATCCTCCGCCCATAGCAATTGTGTTGTGAAAGCATCGGCTGAATATGAAAAGATTCTCTGAGTTTGTTTCTTTAGCGTTTTATCTACTATGCTTTAACATTAACTATAGCCTCTTTGTTAAAAAATACAAGTGCAAACTATGGGAAGGTGAGACGGAGAATATAAACCATTTTCACCCAGGTGCAGTTCGGTACAATTTTCAGCTGGAGCTGTTACTGTTACTGGCCACCGTTGCAAATTTTCTGCGGCGCAATTGATGGCCTATTCATCTCATTTAACGCTGTTACTCTGAAAGGCTGAATTGCATTTGTGAAAAGGATTGGATTGTGGCGGATTCACACATGTTCACACAAAAAGCTCTTAGGAGGACCCCTGGAACTGCTGCTGGAGGAAAAAGCAAAACGATTTTGCCTACTGTTCCCATTATTTGGCTGTGATCCTCATTTGAGATTGTGACACTCAGAGTACTCCTTACAAATCAGTTTACAAATCAAAACAAGCAAGCTTATACTGTATAATAAATAAGTGATTAGAGGGCTAGTTTGTTCCTGCGTTTATGTTCTTGCTGAAATAACTAATAATCATAGCATATATGACTGTACAAGATAATTCATTGGACTGAATATTCTAAAAAAAAAAAAAAGATTGAAGCATGCATAAAGCTTCACAGAGCCAGGGCTTTTTTGATAATTTAATTGCTGATATTTCATTGTGGGAGTCATTTTGGTTTCCGCAAAGGCAACAAGCCAAATCAGGCAGTAAGCAGCCGTCATGCATCGCGTGATCTTTCGCTGTCCCCTCAAGCCAAATGAGCCAGAGTGCTTGTTAAACATGTGTTTCAGGCAGAGACAGGGAGGTGAGTCTCAGGCCCTTTATGGATGCCCACTTTTGTGTGAGGGCAGGAATGGCATTGTGCGCTGTGTTCCACATGTGTAGCCGCAGATGAGCTCTCAGTGTGTAGCTGCTAGCACCCCCTTCGTTTTTTGCAGGTGGTCTTTACGAAAGCACATGCGATGACGTTTAAACACTTTTCTTTCCCTCTTTGTGTATGCGTGTGTTTTCGTGTGTCTGCTTTGCGAGAGTGTGTGTGGCTCCGCACACGTTGCCAAATATAATTACGACTTCCCAGGGCTACTTCCCACTGTCTGGGCTGGCTCTCCCAGCAGGGGTAGATTGGGAGAAAATAAGGGCTTATTCACTGGACTATAAAAAGAGCTGTAAACAATCCCACATTGTAGCTACTGGGAGGAAACGGAGAGCTGGCAGCATGGAGGAGATGCTCGGCTGCACTGGCTGGCTGACTGGCTGGTTCACTCCGATGTCGGCTACTTAACTGTCTATCTGGTTAGTAGGGTTGCTGGGGAGTTGCCTTACAGTTTGGACGTCCACCGCCGGACTGTCTCTGCCAGGCACTTTGTGGAGGAAGTGAAAGAGAGAGAGACTGAGAGGGAAAAGACGGGTAAAGAAACATTGTTTGTGTCTGCTCTGACCATCATAACCACAAACCCTACAGTCCCCCACAATGACAGCTTTCCCAGCATGCCAGTGTTCTGGCAAACTGGAGAAGTATATAATTTGAGAGTGCTGCTCTTTGCTTCAGCCGTTGTTGTTGTGTGCAGACTGAGTCACAGACTTAGAATAGCTGCTGCACAGTGACACTGTTTGCTCCGTTTGTTTGAATCCGTCGATTCAAGCCCAGTTTACACCTGGGATTGTTTCTCAGAAGCATATGGAGTTGTTATTGTTCCTCCGTGAATCGCTGCCTCGATTTCATGACATTGTTGAAGCCACAATGAGCTGAAGAATTTAATGTGTTTAGAAAATTGCACTTGATGCTTCGAGTGGGAAGATAATTCAGTGCGTTTAAGTTCATAAATTTAAAGTGCATGCAGACTGTGAGCAGCTTGATCAACAATACATTTGTGGCTACTGTGCAGGTGAGTAGCTACAGAAAGTGGGATGGTGTATGGAATATCAACATGCCTGTCAAATGAGAAAAAGACTTTTCTACTATTATTAGATCTTGCCATCTGAACTGCATGTTCTGTTTTACAATCAAGACATGCTGGTGCATGAGGGTAAAGTGAGTAAAGCGAGTTGCACAGCGGAGTAAGGTTTTAGCTTGGAGTCACATTTTGCTGTAAGAGGGTTGACTTTTCTCCTATATTTGTGCCCTTTAGATTGTGCAAACTTTGCACTTGCTACTTATGTTATGGAGATTTGTGGAAACAAGAGCGTGTGCATACAACATATATTCAGGCAAACGGAAGAAGACTTGTTCAGGTTTTTTAAACTCGGCTGATTTTTGCATTAATCATTTTAAATGCTGAATGCTGATGGAAAGTAACACAGAAAGTAGCGGCCTGAAACATGCATTTTACCTGCACAGGTATCTACATCTGGACTGGTACAAACTGACAAGTGAACTAATCATTCTGCATAATACAACTATAGAGAGGCTTATTTTTGGATATTTCTTTTTCTGTGGCTTATTGTCCAGCGTAATGTGTCTCTAAGTTACTGATGGCTCATGAGCTCAACTCTACAATGGAAGGAGCCAGTTCAAAGGTACCATAATCCATAGATCCACACATACACTGAGCTGAAAGAGACTGTACTTTAAAAAACTTTAATTAATTACTTCTTTTATTTAAGTATAATTGCAAAATTTCCCATGTAGGTTATAAAGAATTTTAGAACTTATTACAGGGACACAAGGATTTGGACTAACAAACAG
Organism: Acanthochromis polyacanthus; assembly: GCF_021347895.1. Taxonomy (NCBI): domain Eukaryota; kingdom Metazoa; phylum Chordata; class Actinopteri; family Pomacentridae; genus Acanthochromis; species Acanthochromis polyacanthus. Next base: position 32,481,402 of record NC_067123.1, on the reverse strand, counting down.
CCTGGTTCATTGCAGAGACTGATTATCTGTTCCTCGTAACGGCAGCATCTTTTAGTTAAGTAGAAACAGCAGGATAGCAGCACTTGGTGTTCTTCTAATCATCAGGTTAGTCCTTTTTAAACTCTGGCTATATGTTTTATTTATGCTTCCTACTGCTGTATATACAGTACTGCATTAGTGTTCCATCACCTCCCTGCAGAACAGCACTTAAAACATCATCACTTGCTCATCAGCAAGCGGAGTGGCAGTGAATTAATAAGCCTGTATGGCTCATAACCACGTCCGGCACATAATGATTGCGCAAAATGCATTTACCTGGTAATGGCACATAATTTCTTCCATCAAGATTCCTCTCGGAGGTGTCCCGTTCTGTGGCATATTGATTCAGCTCTAATGAGAGTCTGGGCACAGAGAGATTTCATAAATGTTACAGGCAGCGTTATGTTTGCTCACTCATTTTGTAAGTAACTGAAACTATCTGTCTGTCCATCTATCCAAATGTGTTTTACGTTTAATTTACTAAAATTGGCGTTGTTTCTAAATTTATTGCTGATTCTGACAACAGCTTTCAAAAAATCATCAATTATTAAAAGATGCTGGTCGAATATAGTTTAAAAAATGCAATCTACAGTGTGTACACTAAAAGTCTCTTGTTTGTGCGCCTGTATGTCTCTTGGGCACGCACACACACACACACACACACACATTAGGCACCTATGCAATGATAAGCAGCTCATTAAAACAACCTGTGTGTTTTTGCCAACTCCTCTCAGCTTTGGGGACATAATTCGGTGGTACACACCTCTATCTGGGAGCGTGGGGATATCGTTTACCATTGCACAACTCCGAGGAGCCACTTATGCGTGAAAGGCAGATGTGTTTGTGCTGTAAACAAGAGAGGGGAGACGGAGAGTGGTGCAGAGCCATGCCAAGAGATCTTCTCCGGCTGCCAGGCGGGGGGGCTGCAATGCTAGACTTCATGAAAAAACATGTCCAGGAACAATGCTCTGCATGAAAGCACAACAGTACATGTTTATGCAGTTTTTCTTTTTTGGCTTTATCTAACAGTGGTGCATGGCTGTATGCAGTTTCAGACAGTGAAACTCTATAAATAAAGCATTTTGTTAGCATGAAATCACTATCTGAAAACATTCATCACCTTTTCCCGGCCAACAATGATTTGAAACAGATTTTTTAGGAATTTATTTATTTATTTCAGATATTAATGTTGTGTGGATCCTTTCTTTATTCAGCTTTCCAAGGTTTTTTTCCCCCTCACAAAGGAAATTATGCCAATCATAAATCATTTCACTGTATGAATGTGAAAGTATGATACTACACAACGCAGCACAATGAGACTTCACTCAGTATTCTGTCTTCCTTTTCTCTTTAAGATAATTTCAGTAACATGCTGTTTATTTAAAAAGAGGAGACCTACTTATTGCTCTCCACACTTCAATCCCGTCCCCCCTCCTCAGCTATTTCCCTCTGCCCTGGCCGATATTATTCCAGTGTTTCCCACATTCATCCTTTTCCTTTGGATGATTTGTGATGCACATTGCTTCATCAGCAATATGGAGGCAAAGTGGCTGTAGAGGCTCAGTCCATCATTACACTTTTTTTTTTTACTCTGACCTCTTCATTTTTCCACTTACAGGCACAAGATACTTAACGTGCAGCGGTGTAAAATATTACAGCGTTTTCCTGAGCAGTAGAAATGCACTTGTCATTCGAAAGAACACTGTTTCAGTGTAAGTGCAGAAGTGTTTTTTGGGGTGATACGCTGAGCAGCTGTGGAGGCCTGGATGGTTGCAAAAGGTAGATACAGTGTGTGCAACCATAAGTATCACCTGCTCTGCGCTTGATTACATCACAATCCTGAGAAAAGTTGACTCAGCTGACCGACTTGCCACAACCATAACAATAGCACTCTTGCAAGAGGATTGTATACCAGCAATCATCTTGTTTAATTTTGGAATTAAATCTGTTTCAGTTTTCTCAGACTCAACATAGATCTTCTAGAGATATTTGTACGAAAAGAAAATGCATTTTCACTCGTAAAAGTAGTGGAATGCCACCAATAAATTGCCATCACTTATTATTTTATTGTAATTAGTAATGGATGCTTGCATCAAATTAACCATTCAGAGGGAAAATACACCTCTGTTTCAATTCATATTATGTTTTGTTTCCTATAAACTCACTTGGTTATGTGCATTGAACCATCAAGCGAGCTGAAAGGCATTTAAACTAGTTTATCTGTTCAGTCTCTGCTTCACGGCAGTTTCTGCTGTTTTGATCCACCTCATCAACCAGCGCTGCTGCGTGATCTGTGGACTGTTTACTGCACATGATCAATGCCACGGGATTCATAAAGTACTAGAAAAAATAAACAGCTGTGTTTCTTTTCCTCATAGCCAAACTTTAATCTTCTCATTCCATTTTCTACATTCAGTGCTAACAGGTGAAGCCAAATAATTCCCCTCGCCTGGTGTTTTATGCAACAGTTGACACAAACTCTCTGAAACTACAGGTGTGAATCTGAAGGGGCTCTTCCCATCCTGCCAGTCATCATTGCCCAAGCAAAGTAAACAATTCGCTGAGATTTCTCCACCATGCACAAATTAACTCTTGTGTTAAGAGCTCAAAATTGACCCGTTTTAAAGTTTGAAAATTACAGTGAAACTTCTGATGTCCACATGTTCAACATTTTTGGAAAATCTTTGAGCATTTTTTGTGGGAAAAAAAGAAATGTTTAAAATGTTTCTTAAGAACATTTGCATAAAAATCATTGATATTTTGGTGAATGTTCTCAAAGAAAATATTACAAGTTTTACTGATCATTTTAGGTATTTTTAGGATTGTTTTGGAAGATTTTTGCTAGTTTTTGAAAAATATTTACTGGAATTTTCTTTCCAAATTAGTTTTTTTTTTTTTAAATAAAAATTTTAAAGGAAACTTTTCAGGAATTATTTGAATTTTCTTACTGATTTTTTTGTGCAAATTTTCAGAAATTTGGGGAATTTTTTTTGCTGAATTTTTGGATATTTTTCAGACAAGGAAACAATATTTTTTGGTGCCCGTAAATGAGGACAACAGGAGGGATAAAAGGAAGCTATCAACTATTTTACATGCTTTACAAGACAGCCATCCAAGGCAGCTTCAACCTTTGTTTTATGCAGCTATTTCCTGCTTTCTGTGTCTTATTATTGCAACAGGAACCACTAGAATTCTAATCTACCATCTGTTGTAATCTGTGGACATTTTTTCCACTTAGAATGGTCTCAGTTTTACATATTGCGAGATATTTTTACATTTGGTTTTCACCTGCTGCTTTAGTTGCGAGCTCCTTCTCTATAAGTGTCTAAGGCTTGATACATATCATTATGCAGATGTATTATTATTATTATTATAATACTGTGCTTATACAACACACCAGGGCGCTAGTGTTTTTGTGTAGCACTGCAATTACATCGCCAAGACGCTACTTCTATGTCCCCGTGTTTATTTTTTCTTCATGTATTTCAATCAGTGCACTGCTGTATAGAGCATATATCAAGCTTAAGTGTTGTCTGAACTACAAACATATATTATTCCCCACATCACATATAAAGTATAATATCACATATCAAGTATATTACCTGACTTCCCGAAGTCTGCTGTGTTCAAATCAATCAGATATTTTAACAATATACCAATTTCCTGCACTCAGAAATGGTTTGAACCTTCTTGCCCCGCGATTTGATTAGACTTTCTCACTCGTCATAAAATACCGGACTTGAAGAGGGTGCTTATGCATTCAGTCCAACGCTCACTGCTTGGCAGGTTTCTCTTTTGCTTTATTTATTAATAAAGCAATCATTTCCCCCCTTTTTTTAAATAATTAAGCATTTGAAATACCCATAAATTTCAATTAATAAGTGCTGTTCAGTGGCCATGATCTTCACAGCGTGGTTCTGACAGGTAGTTGTTGTCATTACGGATAATTTGGTTTGATATTTGACCTCACAGGACTGCCTATGAATATTGTGTACGTGCATGTGTCCTGATCGCTCCAAAGATCGCAAAAAAAAGGGCCCGGTAATTTGTGAAAAGCCAGAATTAACTTTTTTAGACTCTCTTCACTCCTTGTTGGCTATAAATCTTGTGTTTTCTTTACTTTTGTAATTGAATACCCCACTGGTCTTTCTAAAACAGGCTTGTGTTCTCTAATAGAGATGGATAACTTGGCTCAGTAGGTGCAAACTTAATTGATAGTATCATCATAATGTTCCAGTGCATTCCTAATGAAAAGCTGAATCGGATAGTGTTTGTGTACGGTTTCCTGTGTGTGTGTGTGTGTGTGTGCTTGTTTGTGTAGCACTGCATGATTATGAGTGAGGGCGAGAGGAAGAGGTGTGTGTGCGTGTGAGAGGGAATGCATAAATGTCTGGCAGCATGCATTAAGAGAGAAGTGTGTTGTGAATGGTGATTGCTCGTGTGTGTGTGTTTAGCTTTGTACACAAGAATGTAGGTGTGGGAGTAGGCATTGGCGTGCATGTAGTGTTAATGAGGCCGCATGCTTGTTTGTGTGTGTGCGTCTGTATGTGTGTATATGTGTGCGTACACACATCTCATCTGCATGGCGCCATGCCCCATCGCTTCCATTGGGGTGTGTGAGAACAAAGACTTTCCATTTCCAGCGCTGCTGTGCCTGCAGGGAAAAGCCTGATCATAATTAGCTGAATGATGAGTCTCCGCCATGCACCACACAGCAGGCCTGTGGCTGCCTCTCTGCAGCACCCCTCTCCTCCTCACTCTTCTCTCCATTTTCTTTACTTCTTCCTCTTTTTCTATTTCTGGCATTTTCTTTCTTTTCATTATCATTCACATGTGCAGCATATTGCTTGTCATCTATCTTCTCCTCCTCTCGCCGTCTGACTCCCTCCCTTTCTCTTTATCATTCTTTTCTTTCATTCAATTCAAAGGAATTAAATGAAGAGACTTCTTCTAGTTTTTATTCCCTTTTCCCTCCTCTTTCTCTCTGCTCTTCTGACACAGTCACATTTTATCTCCCATTTCCTCTGAAGCTGAGAAAAGTAGGGATGGGGCAAGATTGTTTAGTGCAAGATCAGACTCAGACATGGACAACAGTACAAAGACAAATGCGCTAAAATGCTGAATTGAAATGCGCGATCATGTTTGCAATTTGTGAGTCATCTTTCAACAACCAGTTGTATTATCTTCTTGGGATAATATTTTTGTTATGAATGTTTCTATTATTAATTAGTGAGAGGATGTGTTGGCAGTGTTTGATGATTTTATTCTTCAGATGCTGTAAATTCATAATCTAAGCTCCTTTTAAGACAATTGCAGCGGTTATTACAGTTGATGTATACTTTTGTCGTGCTGATCTATTTTATTACCTCAAAAAGCCAATATATCACACATCTGTAAGTCATAACGTTATGTGACGCAAAACGCTTTTGCTTTCATGAATGACTTTATTAATATTGTAAAATGGCCCATTATCTTTTCACCCCCCCTGAAAATGAAATCTCCGCCCATCATCTAAAAACATAAAAATGGCAGCGCAGTGCAAAAGCAGTTCTTTCAGATTTACCCCACAAACACCAGATAAGACATTTCAAATTGTTTCTCCACTCTTCCCTAGATCTTATCAGTTAATTCAGTCTGGCAATAATTTCCCAACATTGTAATATGATTTTTTTCCCAGTGTTTACTGCTCAAGTAGCCCAATTTTCCCGTTCACCTCCGGGGTGACTGGTTGCCATGTTTGTTGACTGCATCACGACTTAGGAATCAGCTGTGTTTCATTATGCTGGGGATTATTAATGGCATCTGTTCAGAACCGAACAGCGCTGCCCTTCCTCCACGATAGGAGAAGCAATAAAATTCTGTTAGCTAACAGATGACAGAGGATACTGTAAATAGGCTATGTTGCATTTGAATCAAGTGGAAATCCTTGCATCTGGTGAGCATCTGTATGTTCACTTTACAGGGTGTTGATGCAATACAGTGTTATAAAATGTAGTAAAGTGAGTGTTATAGACTCACATATAAATGTTTCACTATTGTGCAACACCAAAGCATTCAAACTTGTGTTTTGTGCATTTACAAAGTCTCTGTACAATACTAGTTTCTTTTTACATGTACAAGAACATGTGCAATATCTGTATTTTCATGCATATGGAATAATCTTTTGCAATATCACGTTCCACACTCGGTAGAATCTGGGTAGTGTCTGAATTTCTACATAGGAAAGAATCTGCACAATATCAACAGTACTTGCTTTTTTCTGACTGATGCCTCTTCATTTTTTCATAGCATTGTTATATTCTCTATATGAGTTTAATCAGGCTGAACAGGCTTACCTTTATCATAATGCCACAGGAAGTTCTTCTTTACAAGTGGCCATTAAACTGTGTAACTCCTTCCCTTTCTACAGGAATGACACCTGAAATATTAGACATTTAGATCTGAAGAATAATGTCAGTATCATTTGCAATATTGCTTTTTGCAATAGTTTGTACAGTTCAGCTTCAGTATCGTGTCACGTTTTGTTTTCATGTAATATTTCACATTCACATACATAATTGCAATACAGTGTGCAACATCTTATCTTCTGTGTCACTATGTGTGATCTTGATGACACATTTGATCATTTTGGGAATCTGCTCTTCCTATCTGCCTTCACCTGTGAATGTGTGCATCCGTGGTACGCCACAAGGGTCGGGGTCTTCCACCACACTGATGGACCACCAGAGCGATATCCTGCGAGGTGGCAGCTCATTCATTCATGTCTCCCCCACCTCTCTCACAAACAGACACTCTTCCACTCTCTCTATCTCTGCCTCTCGCTTCCTCTCAGTCTCTCGCCCGTCTCTCTCTCTGTACCACAACAGGCCGGGCAGATGGTTGCCCCTCGGCCCACCGTGCCAGGAAAAGCATGTGAATTAAAGGTTATACCCAGCAGGTCTGAAGAGCTGCCAGCATCATCGCGGTGCAGCAGAGGGGGGGCCTCGGCCCACCTGCCTCCCAGGCTCTGGGACATCTGGCTGGGGTTTTGTGGAATGATGAGCGTGCTGCCGCCAACCACCACCACTACTGCCACCACGGCCGGCACGGCGCCGAAAGGAGAAGCCGGCGTCTGTTCGGTTTTTCAGCTCGCAAATGAACAAATGAGCGGGTGTCCGTCTGTCTGCTGGTCTGCTTGTGTTTTTGTTTTGTTTTTCAGAGAGAGAGGACTGGTGGTGGTGGTGATGGTCCTGTAGTTATATGACTTGATGTGGTGGCAAAGATTAAGGCAAAGTGCAAGTTAAGTCTGATCTGACCACAGTTTTTAAATTCAGTCCCCTTTTTTGCCCTCTTCATACATATGTATCTTGAGAAGTTTCCTTGAAAAAGTTCACTTCCTTATAGATGTTTTAAACCTCCAGACCTTGCAAATCAGTACCTCGCAAATCTTGGCTGAGTTTGCCAGGTCCATAAAGCGGTTGCCAGGTCAGTCCGTCTGTAGACACTGACTGAAACAGACATGTCACTGTTGAAGGCTTAACAATACAGCCTGTCTCAAATCTGCCCTTAATTCCTTCCCAATATGTTTCCCCTTGTTTGCTTTAGCTGGGAGCACAGTGAAATGCTGGGACCCCAAGTAGCTTCACAGATGTTGCAGCATATTTCTAGACCTGCCAGCACACAGAAGCTTTATCAGGGAGCAAGACACATTACATCCACCTCAGGGAGTCACTGACAGTAATGATTAGGGGTGGTTTGATAGGAGTAGCCTTTGGTTTGTGAGGTTTTAAAAATACAGAATATTGGATAACACTTAGGGCTTGCAGTTAATGTGGATGATAATGTTGTATAGCTGTTTTATTGTAATAGTAATATACTATTACTGTTGACTATTGGCTGTAACTCTTGTGCTCCAAGTGGGAAACTAGAAACCTCCTTTACATTTTTGTATTTAATTTAGCAGAAATCCGACAGATTGGTCTCTGCATATGTTGTTAGATACACAATACAAAGTCACAAATATAATTTTAGCTCCTTTTTTCTTTCAGAGAGCTTCAGGTCGTTAAAGATTTCCACTGAAAGGCATATCACAAGCAAAAAAGGCTGTCAGTGCCATAGTTGTGCATCTCCACCCTTCTGTACACTGCAGTGAACCAATGGTGTCAAAAATTCAGATTCAAGGATTTCATTCAAAACACATCAAAGGAATCAATCCTGTCAGTTTTCAGGGTGGGATCTTCTGTATTACTATTCTTTGCCATTTTGAACTTCTAATTCGAACATGTTTGGCTGAATGACACCAATATTACAACTTGCCACTGTGTGGTATAGAGTGGTAGAGTGGATTGTCACTTAAAGCAACCACACACAAATTATGCCGTTATCTAGTGAGTTAACTAGAAATTCACTCCTGGGAAAGTTTTCATGAACAAAAAAAAATAGCTCCAGAGACCAAAACAGCTTTTGTAATAGGCTGTAAACATGTTTATGTCTGCTGTAAAGTTGGGCATTTTAACATGAAGGTCTCTAGGGATTATTTCGCTTTTTGAGCCAGCCTCAAGTGGCCATTTTAGGAACTGCAGTTTTGTTTTTGCATTTCACATTGGCAAAATTTTTCTTGGTTTTTGCTTGCTTTACTTGTATACACACTGTTTTTTTTAGCAGACTAATATATTATTGCAGATATTTTAGGCACACTAATATCCAATTGTGCTTACAAATAGTCATTTAATGTAGCTAAACCTGCGAGATCCTCTGCTCTGGCGATGCCACAGTGATCTCAAGACTAATGAATTAAACTTTATCATAACCAACAGAGATGATGGACTAAGAAAAAATTGGAAGAACCTCCAGTATACCTTTCATTAAACAATCTAAATCAGAAAATCAAAGAATACATTTTTGCAAACTTCACAGCTGTCACATTAAAATATGTCTGTGTTTGCTGTCAGATATCAAACAGAGAAGCGTTTGTCTGCTGTAGCCTCTGAGAGACGAGTTGCGGTGATGTTACGTTGTCCCTGGAAACAACACGTGTGACTCGAGCGTGACCCCTCCACTCCAGAGGTCAAAACCATCAGTGGTGTCAGAGGAAAACCAGACACCCAGTGAAGGTGTTAATGACTGCTCAGTCACAAACTCAACACGGCGTGTGGATGTGGAGTGTGTGCACCGGCTCTGTCAACAGAGAGGGACTCTTATGAGGCGGCGGTGTGTGTTTTCATTGCCGTTAATGTGCTAACGCGCTTATCTGATTTAATAGACACAACACTTGCATCCTCATGTCCCCCCCCCCAAACTCCCTCCTGAATCTCGCAGACACACAACTGAGCGGTGTGTTAAAGCAGCTCCTAATGCCTGGGCCTCCAGACACAGCGCTGGACTCCCTCCCTCCCTGCCAGCTGCCAGCTCCTGACCCCCTGATACATCCTCCTCCACATGGCCCACACAGCTGGTGCAGAGCCCACACAGTGTAGGACACACACACACACACACACACACACACACACACACACACACACACACGAGCATGTTGTGCGTGGGCAGACACAAACACATACGTTGCAGCATTCAGACAAACACAAACACACTCAGAAATGTGCGTGCGGATCGTAAGAAAAAAAAATGTAAACAATCATTTTTCCCAACACAAAACACACTTTATATTAGTTTTTCTCCTCCACCCACACACAGATGCATGCTCCTCTCACATCTCACCACACACGTCTTCAACCACTTACCGTTGCTCACTCCCTTTTTCTGTTTTGTGGTGAAGGTGTAGAGGGCATAGAGCAGCGTCCTGGACATCGCGTTATTGTTCCACCGACTCTGTTAAAGTTCTCACACAGACAAAGTCTCCTGTGTACGCTCCCCTGTCTTTCTATTCAGATTTGTGTGCGGCGTTATACGGCGGAGGGCTCTTGCATGAGAGAATGACAAATAGTTGGACGCGAGGTTGATGGGGAAAGCATGAGAGAGTGATTTGAGGCGCATGATTGATTTTAAAGAGAAGCTGGGTTGTGGAAAGTGTTTTGGGTGTATTATGTTGTCAGTGGCTCCTTGAGGTTTCTTCATCACTGCTGCAGAACTCAATGACAGCGGAGAGAAGCACAAAGAGGAATGTTTTTTTTCAAACAGAAATACATATCGCCGCTGTCGTTGTTTATGCGACGTCAGACAGCAGCCTGTGGCAAGTTTAAAGCAATTTCAGTAGACCTTAATTTCATTCCAGCACACACCTGACCCTGCCTGAGGGTTAGTTATTGTTTATCACACATGCAGACACACGCAACACTTTAATGCCGCCACCTCTATAATGGTGTGCTGCCTGCAAATTAGACTGTCTGTTGTGATTATCAGAAGCTCTAATCCAGGCTTTGTATCACAGGTGCTATCTTGAATTGAAGAACTTTTCCTTATCCTGTGCCACTTCACTAATTATTTCCATCGTACTCTGTCATTCCCCTGCTATGACACAGCACCTTCTGTAGGACACAGCTGGTAGGAGTCGCATTTCTATCCCAAGGACATCTGAGCCTGCTGTTCTTGACCTCAAGTCCTCTGATTTAAGGGAGAGCTGCTACCCTGCATCCTTCAGAATTTAGCTTAAAACACACAAAAAATGTTTATGCTGTAAAACTGTAGCGTTAAATATTTAACATTTCTACTTTGTTTTTTCACTGGCAAAAGGACAGGGGGTGTTTGGTTGGGGGGGAAAGGGCAGCCTCGGGGCAGGTTATCACACTCCCAACTTGTAGCACGCCTGGTGGGCGTCAATACGGTGCCAGTAGGCTCACTTGATGAAAACCAGACAGTCTGGAGCTGAAAAGTGAAGCACTAGAGGGATGAAGGGATGACGAGAAAAGATATACAATGCAGCGTATCAGAGAGAGGAGTGTTGGAATGGATAAGAGCGGTGGGCATAGTGAAGGAAATATGAGAAGCGATGCGATAAACATTCGGTTTCTCGGAGTAAGGTAGAGCAGTGGAGTGGGATGGATTTGGGAAGCTTACAGCCCAACGCAGCAGGTCTTTCATCTCTCTGTGTTTAATGGCAAACAGGAAAAAGGATGAATATTCTGTGGATTATCTTAGAGCTTTAAAAGACATCATTACAGTTTACACACAAATTTACAGCGGTAGTTGTCAAACAAATTTTCATCTCTTACTTGTTTGAACTCCGAATGAAGAAAAACAGCTTGAGCTTTGAAAGTATCGCATGCAAATTCAGCATAATCGCTTTCCCGTTTTGCTCATCACAATCGAATATCAACTAGAACAGAGAGGCATGCAGCTATGCCTAATTGTCCAATTTGTTGCTGCAGTATGCTGACATTTGTGGAAGTACTCTTAGCTGATGACTGGATATGTTTGCGTCTTGATTCATTTAGTTGATTGTATGTACTTTTTGGGGAAAAAAAATGAAGATTTTGGTTTGGATTTACAACATCCCTGACTGCTTATTTCTGTGCACAGATTGTAAATATGAACTATAAGGTGTATTTCTACAATTAAAATATTAACAAATTAAATACAGCAAAACATCAGATCTCTTCTTGAGAAATTCTTTGGGAATCTATTCAAAACTGACCAAAATGCACATGACTATGCTTTGGTCGTGCTTCATTTGTGAGCGTAGGAAAGCAGCTGCAGTGTGACAGAGTGCAGGTGTATTTAGGCGTCTGCTGGCTATCAGGCAGAGAGGTGGTGCAGACACACAGCACTGACAGGGAGGCAGGGACGACAAAGTGCTGTTGATAAGGAGTGGAGACAGAGGATCATAGGAGGGGCGGCTGGATTCAAGCCTGCTTGACTGAGTAAATACACACATGCAGATACACCAACTGTATATAAACACACGGTTGGGTTTCCATCACTTCAGAGGACATTATGCTGATTAACATTCCTTTCCTGTAGGCTTAACCCAACACTAATGCCACTACGTTAACCTCAAACTCTAAAATTAAATGACTTGTGTTATGGGGACTTGCTTTTTTTTGTGTCCTCAAAAGGAAGAGGGAGTCACAATAATGTAATCAAAGAGATTTACATCCCCTCAAGATGAGTAAGTGGGTACCTGTATTCTATGTTTCCTTCTTTCCTAAATCAGAATGCAAACCTTTACTCTTGATTTTTTATTCTATACACTCTCAAAAAGTTTTCAGTCTCCAATGTTGTTGAATAAGCAGCGATTGAAATCGACTAATAGCCAATTACTCTTGTTATGGTATCTTTAAATTAAAATTTTCATACATTTTCTTACATGTTTTGTTGCATTGAAACTCTGTTTGTGAAGATTAGTTATCTGTAGTCTCTCACTCTAGAAATTAAAATATATCCATGACAAGCAGCGGGCGCCATGCCATCTGACAAAGTCCTAATGATTCGCATTACTAGCTTTCTGTTTTATTACATTAGGTAGGTAACTTAGAAATATACTGCTTCAGTGGGTATCTTTCATATAAGTCTCCAAAAAAAATGCTGGCCATTTTAGAAATCATCACTATTTCGATTATTTAATGTTTAATCACATATAATTAAACTGTTCTCACTCCTGAATCAAACTGTTTTGGTAAGAAAATTTAGAACATAACAAATATTTATTGGATGAAGTAATTACTGAGTTAATAAATGTTCATGGTTCTCCACAGACCAGAGCATTTCAATGTAATTCGCATGTTAAAATTTGGCATTTGACATAGTTTTTCATTTATCTTACGTAGTGATCTCTGTTTTTATTCCTTTATGTTTAAAACTTTTATCAGAGGCCATTTTCCTTGACTCTGGTGATAATATATGTGTAAACAGTGTACATTTCATTCAGATAACACCACTTCAGTGCAATACTCGAGTGCTCTTTCCCCACTTGTGAATAGGAGTGCACAACTGTGTGTGTTTGTGTGTGAGATCTCAGGGGATGGATGTATCTTATTTGAGAACAAGCTGTTAAAATAAAACTGGGTTACCCAAGGAAAACTGCAACTGCAAAACCGCATTTTATTGTGTGAAATACAACTTCAGGGACACTGTGTTGGACTTGCAAACATTTTGTGAGTGTAAAAGATCCCCCAAGTGTTTTTATTCCTCTTGGCATGCAGGAAGTTACCATCTCGAGTCTTCTCCAGCGCAGACTGATGCTGAATGTCGGCTTATCATCGCAAAAGACAGATTCTCATTGCAGGTTTTATTTTAACAGAGAGAACTAGTTTGGAATAGCTGAAGTGATCCCTTGGAAACACAAATAGACAGAATTATATTAAATATGGGAAAATCAAATGGAAAATAATGTCTAATCATAAGAAGGAGAGTGTTGTCATGAACTTAGCCATAAAAGATGGTGGAAAATCTTCAGTTTGCTGTTTTATGGGGTGACTAATGATGGATTATCTTTAAGTTGACATGCTCAAAATGAACACAGTGACTCATATGTCTCTTTCCTTTATTCAGCATATGATATGTCCACGAGTACTAAATGTGTCCACATGTCTGTGTGGAAGTGAATAGGAAACCAAGAGAGACAGAGCATGACAAAAAGGGAAACAGGAGGAGGAAAGTAACCTGAGAGTCAAGGTACCAGCAGGGCAAATGGGAGTCAACGGGTGGTCAGACTGTCATGGCTGAAAGTCAGAAACACTGTCGGCAGCAGAGTTATTGTGTCTGTGTGGGAGTCTGTATGTACATGTTTAACTTTTCTGGTAGCATCTCCTGGCCTGACCCCCCAGATAAGGTGTGTGCAGCTGTGAACTTTATTCTCAGGGTTACAGAGAAGCTCCAAGCTTCCAGTGCAGATATTATTCCCCAGCACAGAGAGATATACAGTGTAGACACAACATGCTGCACTTCATAAAACGATGGCTGGTTCCTTATGTGGAGCTGTGGCAGTGGAATCACGCACACAGCAGAGTACAGTTTATAAAATTACACATTCCTCTGTAGTTCTGCACTTGAAAAAAATGCCCCTCTCAAAACAAGAAAAAAAAACTTGCTTCTTTTGCCTTTCAAATAAGCAAAAAAAATCTGTCAATAGAACGAGTGAAAATGGCTTGGTAAGATTTCTTGAAATAAGATATGATATTTAGAACATTGAGATCTTAAAATTATCTGGGCAAATGTATTTTAAGCTATATTTTACCAGGATTGTCAAGCTTAGGTGTCTTAAAATAAGCCAGACATGCTGGAAAAAAGCAGTTTTTTACTCAAAAATAGATTTTCGCTTTCATGTAACCTCCTAATTTGAGATGTGTTAACCCTCCTGTTGTCCTCATTTACAGGCATCAAAAATATTGTTTCCTTGTCTGAAAAAAATCCCAAAATTCAGAAAAAAAAAATCCCCAAATTTCTGAAAATTTGCAAAACTTTCAGGAAGAAAATTCCAATAATTCTTTAAAAGTTTCCCTTAAAAGTTTTAGTTTAAAAAATCCCCAGATTTGACAAGAAAATTCTTGTAAATATTATTTAAAAAATGAGTGAAAATTTCCCCCCAAAAATCCTAAAGATATCTAAAGTGACTACACACATATCAGTAAAACTTCAAATATTTTTTTAAGAACATTTGAAAAAAATGTTCATGAACAGCGAATTCGCTGGATTTTGGTTGATTTTTTCTGAATGTTCTTAAAGAAACATTATTAACCTTTTTTTTTTCACCAAGAAATTTTCAAAGATTTCCCAAAAATGTTAAAAAATGTGGACATCAGAAGTTTCACTGTGAAAATATTATTTTTCTACATTTTCAAACTTTAAAACGGGTCCATTTAACCCACAGGACAACACGAGGGTTAAACTTATTTCGAGTTTTCTTGTAAAATTCAACTCAAAACAAGATCATTTAAGATGCATTATCTCAAAACAAGTCCCTCCATCTTGCTAAAATGTCACTTGTTAAGTGAATTTGTCTTAAATCAAGTGGGATGAGACATTTAGACTAAAAATAAGACAAATACACTTGGTAAGATTTTGAGTTTTTGCAGTGTGCTTATTAGATTTCTTTAAAAATCTACTCTAAACATCCTAGCACAGCCAGAAAACAACAGAATAAAGTGTAATGTTAACAAAAAAAATGTATATCCATCATAAAGACAGTTATCTACCATAAATGTACAATTTCTGACAGAATTTCCTATTATAAAGTGAGAAGGTTTCTGTCTTTAAAACCTCACAACAGCTGGCAGAATAAGCTGTTCCCACTATAACTCACTTTCACACACCATTATAGTGTGTGCGCCAGGTTTTCTTTATTTTCCAATGTTTTGTGTCCTATACAGCCTGTCATACACGCCGATGCAACAGATGGCTGGCAAATGAGTTTCCTACATTAATGAAGTATCCCATTGTTCAAATTGTGTACAAGCACAGAATCTCTAAAAAGGACTTCTCATGTGAAACAAACACACCGTCACAAGCTTTCATTCCTTCACTACTTATCCTGGCCGTGCACGAGGAGCATTCCTCCCGTATCATGGCCCATTCGAGCTGTGAAGCAGCACAGCCTGCCTGCTCTCCATCACGTCGCTGCCTGGAGTTGGCGAGCAGCGGTCTGGCTAGTGTTAAACCACTGAATGATAAGATCCAGGTCCTCTCCTCTTTAAGCCCTTGTTTTCCCACATGAACCAATGCTCTTTTGTTTGAAACATGGGGATGACTGTCGGCACACACACACACACACACACACACACACACACACACACACACACACACACACACACACACACACACACACACACAGACATCCATCCATGCACGCGGCCAGACACGCATTCAGATGTGGAGAAAAACATGCATATTCACAGTAACACCAACATAGAAGCACAGATTCTGTCCCTTGCCCCCACCACTTCCTCCAAGCGAAACACAGAAGATGTATGACTTGTCTGCAGCTTGACGCCTGCTGTTGCCTACCTTGACAATTCCTGGAGTTTGTAACAGATGATGTGTGTATTGTGGCAGAGAATACGCCTGGTATAGCTCATAGTTGTGGGCTGCAAGGAAGTTACTCACACAGCATCATGCAGACAGGCCTACATAGAAGAGAAAAGGTTGGTCTGGACTCTGATAAGGACAATGCTGCATGGGTGACATCTGCATATCAACTGACATCTCTGCTACTTAACACTCGTTTTTACTTTAGAAACTGGAGTTTTTCAGATTACGTAATGTCAGAATGGATCTTTTCTTTAATGAAAAGAAATCTAAGCTGCACCTACTTGGCCTTATCTAACAAATATTTTAGCATCATACAATGGTTTCAAATTGGACTAACTAATTGAATTACTGTTCACATTTGTTAAAGCTCAGGTTCTAACCAATCAACTCTATATTCGCTAATCAGTTGCTACAGGAAAGAAAGTACATCTGAGCAAAGCGAGACGGAGATGTAGAGAAAGTTGCCTGCGGCAGCAAAAGCCACTCGCTCACCATCCTACTGACTGCATAATGTTATAGATCTGTTTTCGCCGGCTCTGACTGACAGCTGACCAATGTTGTCAGCAACTTTGCAGAAGCTCGCCACTACATCTTTCATGGGCCTCGAGCATTGACCAAAATATCGACCGAAACCTTCCTTTTATCAGGTGCCAGTCTCCGAGTATTTCCCCTTCAGAAAGCATAATGCAGAAAGCATAACAGGCCAGGCTACTCACTGCTGCCATGAATCATTCTCTGAAGAAAAGACGATCTTTCAGCCCTCGTGTTGTTTCATTACTGGCTGATGAAGTAGTCTAGCCCCGTGAAGTGGGGAATCTTGTTTAGCTTGGCCAAGCCTCCCTGACCTTGGAAATTCATGAATACCATATGTAAAACTTCTTTCGTATACCGCAAACCCACACAGAACTGTGAGATTTGTCGCATTTTCTTTGAGCTGGAGCATGGAGGTGCAAAAATATTATAACATACCCTTGTAAATTTTTGAGCGATGAAGCGGTGATCGCATAGAAACCATTCTTTGTTAAACCTGTCTTATCGCTGAATGAGAAATCCAGATTCTCTGAAGGGGTCTGTTTCTTCGCTCTACAATGGAAGTCAAGGCAGATGAATGAAGGTCATCATTGTGTCTGGAAAATATAGAGCTCAGTAAGTCTGCCTCCGAATGCTTCCAAATAACTCCATCACTGTCCGCCTGCATGTCTGTTTGCCCGCATACTTTGTATCATCTGTCACTCCTGTCCCTTTTCCTTGTCATTGTCCAAATCTGCCTATTGTGCTTTTTATAAGCTGGATCTGCTTTCTACCTGACTCCTCTCCTGCCTTCCTACCCTCCTCTCTTCGTCTTTCCACTCTCCCACATCCAAACACGTCAGTCCTCCTCAGTAAGTGTCCAGACGTCCTCTATGAGGTAACACTCCCAGTGTCTGTTTCATCTCCAAGCGTGTCTCAGCTTGCTTGAAATCACATGAATGGCTTCAGATTTGCTCCAAAATAAAAGCAGCTACAAAAGTACAGATTGTAGTAATATCAACCATTCAAACGGGGCTCACACATCCAAGGCTGCCAGAGAATTTATTTTAGTAATGAGATGGAGAGATGCCCTGCGCATATCACAGCTTGGGCTTTGATTTATGCCGCTGAATGAGGTGATGCCGTAATTTGTGCACGAGGGGAAAACACACACAGTCATTTAGTGATGGGATCCAGCTCTGTTCAGTGGCACTCTCCCAGCCCATCTGGCTTCATTTACAATCCAGTTGGAGTCACACACGAACATTATACTTGGCTGTCTTCATTTTTATTGGTCAGCCTTGATTTATGACCATCAAAGTCCAAAATAATTGGCTGACACTGGATGTCTTTTATAAGTCGTGTTCAGGGGGCAAACCTTTGGCGGCAAAAAACGTTGGAAAAAGAGTGAAAACAGAAGGAATGCATGACGTGATGCCTTGAGAAGGAGCAGCAGAGTCTCTGCAGCCGAGCTTCCACTTGTGTATTTTTATAACAGGCGCCTCCTTGCCCAGCTATGTATGGTCGTGCCAAGCACTTGTGTACACAGCGTTGGCCAAGTCATGTAACTTGTAGATGAAAACCATCTTTGCTAGGATAGGTTCTGTGGCTAGACAATGTATAAAATATAGTAATATTATAGCCGTCACAATACTACAGAGGAAGTTGGTATAGAAAAAAAGGCTTCAACCCAAATGTTATGTCTAATTTACTGAAATAATCACAAATTATTGCTTAAAGTCTAGCTGATCTATGATAGATTCTATGATAGTGGAGGTATTTTGAATATTTATTCCATTTTAAAATTAAAGAAGAGATAACGCTGTATATATAGCATTGTAGTCTCCAGCCACTTGATTGTGGCACAGGTCACCACGAGATGGAATTTTTTTTATTCAAATCGTTATAAAACAAAGTTGTGTTTGCTCCACATTATACAAAAGATTTAAGGTAACTACCATTAGCCAATGCAAGAGTGAACACAAAAGTCTTCATGCTCCCCCAGCATCTGAGGAACTGAAGCTCTAGTGAATTATTTTCACTTTTTCTGTCAATGTCGCCACAACCATTGAAAATTTCTTAATGTTGGCAGGTTATGTTCCTGTCATGACTACTGTTACCTTTAGCTTTGATAATATGCAGGTCAGAGTTCTGTGGAGGCTGTAAAGCTGGGGGACATTCAGAGATTGTGGAAACTTTGGGACTGATTTGAAACTAGAAGTGGGTGTGTTTTAATGTCATCTGTTGTACTTCAGTGCGACCTAAATTCTGTTGGTGTTTAAATCTGTTTGCTTCTCAAATATAGTGGAATTTAATGTAGTCGAACTCCTAATTAAGCTGTTCATATTTTTCTCTTTCTGGTGTCAGACAAGAGAAGAAGAATGAAACAGTGACTGAAACACAGCCGATTAACCTGAGGTCACTACGGAGCCATTTTCAAGAGTTAGCTCTGAATTACTAAAAAGTGATTTTGTAACCACAACGTTGATGACAGACTCACTCAAGTTTTAGAAAATGGCCATTAGTTAATGTGAAATCATTGCTTACAGAGAAAGTTAGAAGCATACATTCAGTCATGTATGCCATGCTGTCAACTGTGTTTGCTCCATTATGTCCATCACAGTTGCAGAGAGAGTCTTCTTCCTGAAGGAGGCATGGACAGCAGCAGCTCAGCTGCATTTAAAGCTACAGACTCTGAATCAGGCCATTTAGAACAGGACTAAAAGCAAGGGTTATCCAGTACTGCTTTGTAGTATTTTGAGCTTAAAAACATCTTCTCTGGACTTGTGAGACTTAAGTGAATTTGCTGAAAAAGGGCACAATATGGAACCTTTAAGCTTTTGCATTCAGACAAATAATGTACCTTTAATCCCATGTTCCTGCTTTATAGTTGGTCTCAGTGCTGTTCCATCATCTTGTTTGAACTACAATCTATCATATGGCAGAAGTAGTATCAGTCCATACCACACTACAGGGAAAAAAGGCTCTTTAAATTTGCTGATGTTGAGAATTTTCCCCGGCACACTTAGTTTCCATTTGATTCTTACAGCTTCCTGCTTTTGTTACAGTGACAATGACATCTCTGTTCATGGGAACCACAGTGCAGCTGACCGCTAGCACGTGTTAGCACACACTCAAAACAAATGCATCTGAAATATAACTTAAAAGATGCAGGTTCTCCCACAGACTGATCCATGACATAGCAGACTGAATTCATGATTGACAGTTACTTAAAAAAATAGAAAACTTAAAAAACCTTTTTTTCAACATGAATCAAATCAATCAAAGTAATTACTGAAACTACAAAATTAGATGTATACTGAGACAATGCCCCACAACCTTGCTATTTGAATCCTGCTTGTATTACTGATGGCAGACTAACTTCAAGTGGTTTTAAGAGAACAAGTTTAACCATTTTTATGAGGTATATATTCTAGCAGTTAATTAATTGTATTCACTAAAGCCTTCACAAATCGAAGGCTTGTTTTTTAGAACTTGTTTTTCAAAGCCTTTCTGTTTCCCAGTGAGACAATGCAAAGTCAAGAGTTGCTAGATGTTTTTTTTTCTTTTTATCAACAGTTCTGTCTGCAAAATATCCTTGAAAACTCAAAGCAAATGAAAAGTTGCATTGTGTCTCATTCAGGAATGGCAGAGAAGCCGAAATGACGAGGAAGACAAAACAAGCAAGTAATAAGCCAACAAAATGAGAGCAGGCAAGTTTATCCAAGCAGCTACAGTGATTTTTTTTTTTTTCCTCTTCTGCCTCCGTCTTTTTTTAGTTTTTGGAAGGCAGCCTAAAAATGTGCCTGTCGCAGATGTTTGGACAGAAGGTGTTTGCATGCTGTTCGTTTATACACTGCCATACGGGACACAGTATGACCACCACAATAACCAGTAAGTAACACTCTCCATGTGCACAATGCCTCGCCAACTTCTACCTTCTGTTTTTTGGAGGAAACGCATACCCCCATGGATTGAGATGTACCTTGACTTGCCCCACAACCACTGTTAATGACGCCTGCGATGGTAAGTGATTTTGTGTTTGCGATTTGGTTTTGGGAAGGAAAACAAACCGTTTTTATTGAGATTTTTCAGCGAATGGCTGCATGTGAATGTGTGCACAGGTGTAAAGTTCTGTGCAAGCACAGATTGCCGTAGACCAGAGCTTGTCAAAACTCCTACACGTGTAAACTTCTTCTTCATGACATGGTAGCTTTGCTCTGCTATGCTCTACTGCAGAAAGCTACCCGGGCCATCTGTCATTCTACCCATGAAGGTGAACAGACTGTGTGCCTGAACCAGTTCCAAGTTTCTCATGCTACCACTCCCACTACATATTGCAGGGGTACAGTATCACTGTCACCAGATTTATGCTGCATATTCATCAGTTTCGGCAGTTTGTCAAAGTTTTACCATCAACATTGCTCACTTCCTCTCAAATGGCCCCAAAATGTAAAAAAACAAAAAAAAAATCCAATATGCCTTTTAGTGAATAGTTAAATTAGTGAGACAAATAAATAGCATGAATTTACAAAGAAAGGTGCAGAACGTCAGGTGGCGGCTCAGATGTTTGGAGAACTCTTTGTCATGTGTTTGCTTGAGTCATCTCTGCCATCACACGCTTCGGTACATTAATGCAGCTCACCAGCAAAGTGGAGATGAGGCAGACTGATGCAGCTCGAAACCATATGCTATTCATTTTTTATCCTTGAGCCGTAGTTTCCTGCTTGCAGATTATTTAGCAGACAGAGAAAAGAGAGCCGGTTTGGGCATGAATGTGGCATCAAGCCCATCTAGACTTAAACAAATGCTGTATTCAGGGCCCCACAATTCCCCAGACACGCTAGCGTCATTTTGAGGTTATGAAAATATACAGTTCTGCTAACAAACATTTAAAAAGCCATTTTTCTTCACTCGACACCTATTACTTGCTCTGACTGCGCTTCTGGCCTGATTTCAAACAGCTGAAACAATCTGCAAAGCTCTAAAAGTCTTATCCGGCCATTATTCTGCTATTCACTCCTGGCTTGGAAGTAAATAGTTAATAATAATAAAACAGAAATTTGACCTGACATCATTCAAGTAGATACCACTGCACCACGTTTTGTGGTAACTACAAAGGACAGGACACGTACACATCTTCACATCTAAATCTTTAAATCTTGTTCTCGCTATGATGTTCTCAGGAAGCATCTCCATCTTCATACAGTATTAAAGAAGCACTATAGATTTTCTCCTGTAACGCTCAACAAAAAGTGTAGTATTTTATCGTTGTGTGCATTTATCCCAAGGTGTTCAGTTCAAAATCAGCGGCTGTATGCAACGTGAGGTGGAAGTTACTGCCAGCAATAATACCTGCATTTCTTTCGACATAAACAGAGGTAAAAAGATACAGAAATGTTTTATATGCCACTATATTCTCAAAATCCCAAAACTGACAAATGTAAGGTAGAATTCACATTTTCTCTCATTTTAATCCTCCATTAGGATTAATATGCTCCTATATCAGCTGAATGAAAAGTGATTATTTTCAAAAGCACAACGAAAAATGAAAAACTGCTTTTTCCTCATAATGGATGTATGTAGTTTATCTATCACATCCACTTCCAAAAAGCTTCCCTGCTGTTGTCCCACCTACCCTTTATGTGCTGATATGACCCCAATTTAATAGCAAGCAAGGCTGGGTTATTAAAAATCAATAGATGACTGATTTAAATCCTAGATTTTAAAGATTTTTTTACACACACACACACACAGCTTTTTGGACAATATCTCTTCAGTTCACATCCAGAAATACCCCCAGAAATATTTTTGCTCCAATAGATTCTGCAAAATGACTCTATGGTGACTTCACCGATTCAGTTCCGTTGTGATTTTCCTTTCATCACAGTCTTATTGAGCTCAGCATTGACGAGGGGGGAAAAAAACTATTATATGTAACTGAATAGGCTCTGCCCCTGAATAACTACTGTGTCAGAAAAGTGTACTTCATAATACTGTGGGTCTTTGAATATGCATGGCTCTGTTTTTGCTAGGAGCAAATCCATGCAACAGTGACTAACACTCTTTGTTGAGGGAGCCAAAGCGCTCACAAAAAGTCTTTTCTGAAACTACTTGAATGATAGACTTCAACTACAGATGTCAGAGTCAGTGAGCCAACATTAGGTTCAAGGATTTTCTTTTTCCATCTTTCAAGCAGTAGAGGAAAAGGCTACTATAATATTCAGGCTATTGTTAGTGTTCTAACATTCATTTATTTTCACTATAAATAGTAGAAGCTATATAAAGTAATGCTGCAGTTGGATTCATAAGGTTTTCAGGTGCATACGATTCCAGCAACCATGTTTAGGAATAATTTCTTCTGAACAATACATTTACCATCATTTACATTCCATTGTCTGTTTTTCTATAAGGAGACAAAAAAAATCGGCCATTAGAATTAGACACATTGCTTATTTGTTTACCCCCTCATATCTCTTATTGACATGCAAATGCTCCTCTCTACACCCTCTGCTCGGGGAAAGAAAAAAACGAGAGAGAAAATCAGTTATTAAAATTCAGGTAATGTATTCCTGTTTCTGAATTCTATTTGAGAAACGTTATTAATTTCATATATCAAGTTTGGAACGGCCATCTGTTCGCTGCGCACCGTTGCACCTCCCTCCATCTGCCCCTGCGTTCCCCGCGCGCCGCTCTGCCGCCACCGGCTCCAAGTTTTTATGCACTCTGGCTTTTTGATTTGTCAGTCATCGCCACCGAGGCCCATGTGACCACCTGAGCACGCTCAGTCCAGGATGGCAGGCGCTTGCCGGGAGCGCTGGGCGGGATCGGTGATGGTGCCATGTCAGGTGACCCAAGGCGCTGCTGAGGTCTGGTATGTGACCTCCTGATGCTGCCGAACCAACTATGGCTACCTCCTTTTTACTCCTTTGTTATTCTCTGCACGCATTGCCCCATACCCTCTTCTCTCTCTTCCTGCTATGTTTATTTATTTTTTTACCTCTGTCTCTTTTCCTCCTCTTCTTCCCTTCTTTGTTTAACTCTCTCTCCCCTCGGTGTTCTCTCCTCCAGCTACAAAACCCCCCTTTCCTCCCTCCCTCCCTCCCTCCTTTCTATAAGTGGAGGAAGCAGATTGTGCAGTCGGCACAGTGCGACGTGTCCCTGCCACAGTTAATTTAGCATCTGTGCCTTCATGAATATGAATACATTTACACGTCCAGGATATAATTAGGTGGTGGAGTGTGGAGAGGGTTCATGACACTCCAGGTGGGGAGAGAGAGAGAGAGGGGGAGAGACAGAGAAAGAGAGAGAAACAGAAAAGAGATGGAAGTGGAAAAGAGGAGCAGGTAGGGCTAAAACAATCTCCCAGGCACTGTGACCTCTGTCGCCCAGCTAAGCACTGACATCAATCACACAGAAATGGCTGGAATTGCATGACTGAGGGGGTTTGCATGGCTGGCACAGAGAAGAAGATGCAGAAGCAGAAGCAGGCTGTGAGGCCACTTAAGCTCACAGCAAAATGTGCAGTTGCGATGCCAGCTGATGATTGCCTGCAGTCTGTGCCTGTGTGTCATCGCACAAGTATGTTTATGTATACGTTAGAAAGCCTCATGTTACATATTTTTGGCTACTGAAGCAGCTTGATGGTTCACAAGACTTTCTGTTTTTTTCCACAGCGCCCAGATTGGTGACTTCCATATGATGTTTCACAGATGACACTATCAGATTCTGGCCTGCAGAATCGACTGACGGTAGTTTGCAGCAAATAGTTAAGCAGCTGTAATGCAGTCTAAAGCCTTGGTCATGGAGCTGAAGCCAAAGGCAAATTGTTCTCAGTGGGTCAAAAATGACATTGCAACAGGGTAAAATATCTGACCGAGTGTAAGTTGGCTCCATCAACGGCACGCTGGTGGAGTTCGAGGGCTCTTTTAACAGGCTGTCATGGTAAAGAAAATGCTGACGCGGAAGGTGTAACGTTCGATTTTTTTCCAGTGAAGTGCTCTGAAGTGGTCACAAGCTTTAGGTAATGACCAAAAAGAAACACGTTGGGACAGAGTAGGAGGTTTAGACATCAAGGAGGAGCTCAGAGCGGAGCTGCCACATTATAAGGAGCTACCTGAGCTGGTCTTGGCATCTGAGTTTCATTTTTGAGAGTGTTTCTTGTGCACATCTTTAAAGAATTACTTGTCTAACTGCCAAATGAGAGAAGACTCCCAGGCGACGACAGGCCCTGCTGGGTGGATTATATGTATCCCTGCTGGGATGGTAAAACATCTGATGATGCTGTTAGTTTATTCAGCCTTTTGCCACTGTGTCCAATAAAAAACAAAACAAACGGTCCACATTTGCATTCACCGCACATCTGTAAATGCATGATATATGTAAATGCGAACATGTGTATTTGCTGTAATTATATATTGTTTTAAATTTTTTATGTTGAGTTTGCTCACATGTGGCAGGCGTGTATTTTTACTAAGGTTATAATGCAGATTGCTCTCTTTGCATGTGCTGCTTTGTTTGTCTCAGTAAAACATGGTTAAGAAGCCCAGCTTGGCATGCGAGTCCATAAGTCATTCACACTGCGTAATGGTTTATTTGCCAAAGCGCTGTGCTATTTAGGCACCAGGGAGGCACAGTCTCCAAAATGTTTAATGTTGTGTAGTTTAGCCATATGCCACTGTTTTACAGCGAGCATTGCCTGTGTCATTACACCCCGGTGCATTGGGCGCTTTCCATAATGGATCCATAACGAGAAGTTGCTGCAAATGAATAGCCAAACATCTTTAGGGATGTTTGTTTAACACAGGTGTTATCCTTATGTAAATATGATGGCGAGATGCTGTATGACGAGCTCGGCTGTAAGACAGAGGTTGGAGTTTTGTGTGGAAAGGAGGCAGCTTTTCTACCCTGCAGTTCTTTTGTGGAGTCATGAGGAGGGATAGTAAGTTGGGGCTTTAGAAGTCAGGTTTTGCATTCGCTCGTTGTCTCTGTTCCAACCTGACTGACATGACAAAATCACTGCTTCTAACCAGCTTTCACAGTGAGTGATTTGAATGAGGGGATGTTCTGAAGTGATACGACAATCTCCTCATCCATAAAACACCACATCACCCCAGTATCAGAGATGTCCTTCAAAGAGAAAAACAACATTGTCTTTAAGGTTAAAAGTTTGCGAGGGAGCCTGCACACTGTGCCACTCTGTTCCTTGCCAAATGCTCGCCAGGAGACCAAGCAAGGTAATTGATTTTGGATGCAGTCATGCAGGGGTAGTCCCAGCCACCGCAGATAAGAAAGAATTTCAAATCAAAATTATGTCTGCTCTATGCATATGAATCAGATCAGGCCTAATAAAATAAAGGTATTAGCAGCAAGGGAGGGAGAGAAGTAATTAAAGCAACTCACCAGGCACCGCTCTCGCTTCGCTCTGGAGGTCTCAGTACCTAGGGGTAAGTTATGGAACTTGTAGCTTTTAACAGGAGGCACAGAGGTCATCCGACTTTGACTTCATGCCAACTTTTCAACAAGGGTTCATATGAAGGTTTGCTGGTGTGGATCATGTATTGTATATTTCCATTATTCTCCATCATATCAAATATCTATTTTCATATAATTCTATATTTTATACAAAGAGGTTTTGGCATAATGACTCAGGAATAAATAGAATAAAGACAATACATAGCTGATGCATACTGTTACAGTACAGTCTTGAGGTCTTTATATGTCAGACTTTTTGGACACAAGCCAAAATGAACCAGAGGAAAACCCACCTGAACCTCAGGCTCATAAATGCATTTTGTGCAGGAATGAAGGACCTGGACTGAATGAACATGAGCGTAATCTGACCCACGCAGGCTAAAACGTGGTCGACTGTAAAAGACCCAAATAGAGAAGAACACAAATATTTCTTGGAGCCTGATATGCCATCAATTCACAAGCCGCCGTGCTGAAAATCTCATGTCATTTTCACAAATTACGCTCTCTGTGTTGTCTCTGAAAACACATTTTTTCTACAGCAATGACTTTAACACACCACGTGAGACGGTTAAACCCCTTGAATCCAACTTGGGTCTGCAGTCAGATCTCAGTTACAGCGTCGACATGTTGTTCACTGGTGGCTCCGAAAACTGCGACGTACTGCATCTGTGGCTTTAAATGTGAAAGTTTATCTGTCCGACATTCGTCCCCTCACCACAGGGACACCGGGGGGGTCAAACTCAGCTACATTAACAGCACCCTTGGACCTGGTAGAAATTTAAAGTCGCCCTCAAGGACACTTTACTATGACAGGGGCTGTACCGCTGTGCTCAGATTTCACCCACTCCTGATCTGACTCTCTGTGCCAACCACCACCTTGTAAAACACACCCCACACATCTGGCACATGAACGGCGCAGAGCACGCTCTCTTTATCACTTTTTCTCCTATCAACAGTTGATAGAACAGCCATGTTGGCTGCATGGATGAGAGCCATTCCCTTTGTCTGTGGCCATGAGGTCTATAGGTTCTCTGGGGAAAAAGGATTACCCCCCCCCTTTCTCATAGTCTTCCCCCCAACTCTCTCTATGTCTACCCCCCTCTGGGCTTTCCTTTGAGTGTGTCCCAGGATGCTCTTCCATTGGGCTTCTTGATCTGGACCTCTCTGTGGCACTCTTTCATTCTCTTTTTTCTTGCCATTTCTTCTTTTTCTTTTCTTTCTCTCTTTTTTTTTCTTTGGTTTTTGGTATTCCCTAAACCAACCACTCAGTTTTTTGGCATGTCGTGCCTTGGGGATAAACACTGCTTCTGTAGAGAGGGACACACACACACAGAGGCACACACACACACAAAGGCAAGTGGCGGATTGAGGCTCTAACAGGTGCAACTGGCACAGTTCTTGTCTTGACACTCAACCTTTCCAGTTGGAGGAAATTGTAGGGCAGCCTGGTTCCAATAGATGGCACCATGCAGGAATGTTTTTAATCATTGCAACACTTCTGGCAACATCCCCATGTAACCTCACTGCTGCCAGACACACACACACACACACGTACGCGCGCATACACACACATAGATATCATTGCATGCACAGCTTCCAAACCTTCACCCGAAACCTTCTCATAGACAAACAACAACAGGAAAGCAGTCCAACACAGCAAGGTCACCACCAAGCCAAGATGTTGAGGCATTCTTGTGTGCACGTGTGTGTTTGTGTGAGAAACAGAAAGGCTGCAAGTGAGGAGAAATTACAAATAATGAACAAATGGATGGATTTGGGTTGTGTGCGTGCACAGCTATATACCCGCGTGTGCATATACACACACATACACATGCGCATTTTGTTCCATGTGACTGCATAGATGGACCTCTTTTATCCCTGCTGGATTTTATCTGCTGGCTTCAGAATCAGTCCAATCCAATTTATTCCGTCCTTCACCCTCGCCGAGTCATTTACGCCTACTCTAATTTCCGTATCATTTAATTCTGCTCCCTATCTTCATCTCTCCTCATTTTCTCCTGACACCACATTTGGAGTTCTATTAAAAAAAAAATCTCCACTGAAAAAGTTCCTAAAGACAGCATGGCTTGGAACTGTGTGACGGGTTAATGTAAATTCAGGAGTCAAGACGGGTGAAAACTGAATGTCACCTTGGTATCACAACATGCTGTTTACATTCAGTCATGTGACAGTTACTAATCATAGACTGTATATAAAAATGGAGGAACCCATAGCTTTCTTAAATATTTTTTGTTTTTTGAAGCTTCGCACCATCGTGGCATTGCCTGACTCCTCTTAGCTTCCAGCTAATTTAGAAACAAGCTGGAAGGTGGAGCTTGAGTTGAGCTGATGCAGGTCATGCAAAAATCTCTCGGCCAAGAATGTCCTATGATGGCACCAACATGTTTATGCCCTTAGTTATGCATAATTTTAAGTCTTAATTCAATTTAAACAATTGAGTTATATAAAAAACATTCAACCCTGTACAAATGCCAAACAGGGAAATTAACTGTAGAGTCCAAAACCATTTTTTTGCACCAGAATGTACACGTTTACTTCTGCCGTAAAAATTGTGCGTTTTAACATTAGGGCCTGTGGGGATTGATTCACTGTTGGGGCCAGCTTCAAGGGGCCATTTGAGGAACTGCAGTTATCAGGACATCCAAGAGCACAAGTCGCTGATTTATTAATCAATCCCAAATCTTGGAACACAGACTTGTAGTCAAGAATAGCCTAAACAGGGAATTCCCCTATTTTTATTTTATATTACTGTATAATTGTTATCTGAATGACAAATATAGGGAATGAAACATTTCATCCTTCTCTTTGGCTCTTAGTATTTCAATTTCCCATTATTGGTGTTTCCACAAACTTTGACTGTACACTTGTAAGAATCCCAAAATAAGCAGCTTGGTTGTCGGTAACAAATGTGGAGAGAGCAGTTCCTTGTAGATTTTACAACATAATACATACTTTATAAAGTATCTACTCTGCTGTTTCATTTTCAGTGCATTGCTACTGCAGCTCCAAACTAACTTTTTCTCTTTTCCCTGACCTGAAAAGTCATACTAAGAACAGAGCAGAATTTTTAGTTTGGTAAAAGTACAGCTGGTCCAAGAACACTCAGATGACCTCCAAAAGTTGCTCCTTTGTCCTGGGAGAGAGTGATGTGCCAAGTCCCCAGTCTGTGTGCCCTGCAAGCGAGCGCGGGCCTGGCAGCGCTGCCAGTCCAGAGACTGGTAGGAGTTCTGCAAGCCATCTGGGAAAGCTCCAGGAGGATCCTGGGAGAGCCTGGCGCTCATCAGTTGGGTCTGGGACCTGAAAGTGCAGCATAATCATAAACACAAATGCTACAAGTAGGAGCGAACACAGACACACAAATGCACCAGGACTCAAAAGTTACAAACACACAGAGACTTAAGGTAACATGTTTTGTGGTAACAGGATCAAGTTTCAGTTACCATTAATATATAATACAATATGAAAAGAACTGCAAAATGATGCTAAGATTCCAAACTGAAAGAAACATTAAAAAATGAAGAGTCAAAGTTCATTCACTTTGAAAACACATCACTGAACAAAACTTACATTCCTGATGTACTCTGGCTTCCCAGAGCACTCTGGTTTTATTTGCTTCATAGCTTTCCCCCACAAAACCTCCCCTCAATAGATTTATCAAATGAAAATGATTCGAGGGATGAAAGGGAATTTTTAAGATGCCGAACTAAATTTTTCTCTTAATGGTCAATTTAAGCCTCACTTAATACTATATCGCTTTGAAGTCTTTGAAATTTTAATGATGACCTTGATTCTTGTGTGGATCAAATGCTTCACAGAGTGTGGAGTGCACATCAGTGTTTCTTGCTCATCTTCTAAGGCCCCTGCACGTACTCCAAAACTTCGGTTGTCCAATAGCGTCTCCAAGGACACCAGTGTGTGGTGGATGTAGTAATTAATTACTCAGTGAAGATGTAAACATTCCTTTAGAAGTCGTCTCTGAAGCAAAACTGGTTGTTTGTGTTTGTTTTGCCTTGATAGCTGTGGCTGATTTGGTTTGTCTGACCTCTGGATTCAAAGGAAGCGCTCAGTTTCAAATGAAAGGAAGTGCAGGGACGTTAAAATGAGAAAAATACATATGAAAATGACACAAGTTTACTCATATGTCTGTCAAAACTGTATATTGTCTTATATTTGCTGAATGAGCTTCAGGTTTGTTTATTTGTCTTTTGTACAAAACCCAGAAGAAACTACTGGTGTGTTAAATTTTAAGTCTTTTATCTCCCTCTCTCCCTCAAAGTGTGTATTGATCATACAACACTGTGGTCAATGTTACAACCAGCCTTCCCCCCTCCCAGCTCCCCCATCTTTGCTTAATGTAGTCAATAATCGCAATGGTGTGATCAGTGCTGCCTCCCCACCTCCCACCCCCTCCGTGAAATGGCTGCGCAGCTGTGACTGCTTCATTTGACTGGTGGGAGAACTGGAGGAGGGGAGGAGGACGACATGAGAGATTCCAAGGGGGTCGCATCGAAATTAGATTAAGTACGGATGGATGGATGGATGGATGGATGCATAGATGCATGGATGGATGGTGTTGAAGCGAGTGAAAACCTATGCATGTATTGAAGCTTGAGACAATCTTTAGAAAAGTGCAGCGGAATAGCAAGGTCTTTGGTTTACAGAGTAACAGATGGAAGGATTGATGGAATGATGCGAGAGTGGAGGCTGTGGGGGTAGAAGGGTGGCGCACAGGGGGCGATGGAGGACTCTTAAAGCATAGCAGCATCCCAGAGGAAGGAGATTAATGGCGTGTGCCTCTCCGCTGTGTGGCACTTTGTGCTGAGTGCCACCTCGTAAAGCTTACCCCACACATCTGGCACAAGGATGGGGCATGGGGGCATCTCTGGCTTTCACCGTTCCTCTGGAGGAAGGGAGCTCCCGCTGCCACAGGGATATTTGTGCTGATGTCAGAAAACCTAAAAAATTGTCAGTTTCCACCACTTTTCTGTCTTTTATCTGTGCTTCTTAGATCATCGTTTGATAGTAAATTGTAATGACAACCCTATGTGTGGGGATTTTTTAAGTTTTCACCAGATGGATATCTGTCAATTAAAGCACTTAGTAACCAACCAATTGGGAATGGTGGTCTATGTTACCCTCATGTAGGCACTAATACAATTATCTTGTTAGTCACTGATAAGATTACTCTCATACTGAATACAAATGAATGCAATGAAGAATACAGGTGTAGCTGTCCGTCCTCTGAAATGATCCTGACTGTATCTTCTATTAAGATGTCTCTGGACTAATTTGTCAAATATGCCTGAATTGCTTGCATTGGCAACATATTATCCAGTCAAAGCCGTTGTCATTCAAAGAAAATCAAATATTGCTTGTCAGAGCCACTGGTGTCTTTGACAATATGCACACGGTTTTCTTATGGTGATGGCAACTCCTGTGTCAGTTTTCAGTGCCAATAACTGTATCTCAGTTTTTCCAGTTTAAAGGGGCCTTAGAAAGATGTTGAAGTTAGAGGTGGTGCCGTGACTCAGAGGAGTTGCTGTTTGTTTCCTGTCTTCTTTTTCATACACTGTTTGGTTAAATGTAGGCACCTTACTTATGTTTAGCTTTGAGTTAAACTATACCGTTTCACAGTGTTTTCATGTTACAAGGCAAATTTTCCTGAAAAGTTGCAACATTTGGCTACAGACACATGGCATCCATGTCTGATGTTCAAGAATTCGTGTACATCTTTTAGACTACCTTGTACATGTAAAAATTACACTAAAGGATAACCAATACATTCAAATGTGGCACCAAGATGTCCTGACAAAGATACTGTATGTGATGATTTGGAGTGAAACCGGGCTCAGAAGTCATAGTGAGTAGGTCCGGTGAAATAGTGGGAAGAACAACACACCACATTTGAAGCCTGAAAGACTTCCCAGGCTGCATATAGGCATCCACACATGGAGTTTATTGCACAGAAATATAAATGGATGTGTTAATATCTGCACACATCAGACCCTTCTTTGAAAAGGTTTGCAGAGAAGTTTACATGTGTCTTCGCAGACTCGTAATTCCAGCTGGAGACCACATGCTGTTAGAGGCTACAATTAGAGTTTTGAAAAGATCTTGGGGCTTAAATGTTGAAAAAGTCTGTGCATACCATCTCATGCTACAAGAAATGCTCAGGAGATTAGGTTCTTTGAGTTCTTGGCATGCTCAGACACAGTTCTGTTGAGCTTCTTATCACAACCTCTTGACTTTAAACTTAGGTTTTTTGACAAAACCTACAATGTCTGGGACTGTTTGATCAGTAATATCACTCTGGTAATATGACTGATAGACAAGAAGAAATTTTCTTATGTGTTGAATTGATAGAACCGTCACATTCGGCTTTTAGAATGTTAAGTGAGACTGAGCGCATTAGTGGACGCTAATGCTACCCCAACAACTGAGAGCGAGACAGTATCCCCAGCAAAACTATGGCAGGGAGGTCATACCACTGGATGCCAACATAGCACCGGATCTGAAGCTCAGTATTGTGTCTGAATGCCTCCTGTGTAGACACAAACAGAGCATCTGACTTTGCTAACTTGCTGTTTCTGTATAAACATGGTGTAGCGTTGTATATGTTGAAAAGGCAATGAAAATTTGCAATTCTTTACAATACATGCTAAGTTCCTGAGCATGTGGAGTAGCTTATGCCTTGCAGGAACAACTCTCCGCAGATGATAGAAGTCTTTATGTTGGTAAAATATGCAATATGTGTTACTTCCTCTTGTAAAATACATTTGCTATTGTGAATTAGTTGTACATGAATAAGATTTTTAAACATGCGTTTGCTATAGCCATATAACAACCCTATAACTATGCCTGAGTTTTCTTTGATGCTGCTTAACTGGCTTCAACAAAATGCCACCGAAAGACTTATACTCTCTGAAAGCTGTGTGTCACTGCATGGTCAAATGGCAACTTGTCATAGAGATCTGAGTTAAATGCAATATGAGAGGTGCTGAAATGTGTGTGATTGGTGGTGAGAGGTGAGCAAAGGGTTGTGTTTATATACATGTATCACTGTTTGAGTGTTTTGCAGCACTAAAACTGTGGCAGCAGCACACAGGTACATCGAGCACTGAGTGTGTGTGCCCTCGCGGCCATGTGTGCGTAACCTATCTGCGGGTTGGAGGCGATCCGTCTCTGGTGGATTCCTGTCTGCGCTGGAGAGCGGCAGCATTTTGACGGATCGGCCTCCCCCACGCTCAGGACGCTACGTTCCTACACAGATGGCGTAATTAACGGGAGGCGAGCCAGGGAGGGAAATTTATCTTTGATCAGCTCCTTCGCGCCAGATTGTCATCTATGTTAATATGATGATAGCATCGGTGCGCACGCGTGTGCACACACTCACGTGCACACACGGCAAGAGATGGATAGTGAGAGAATGGAGGCTAGGCAGCAGTCAGCCCCGAGGATATAGGGTTATGTGTGCAGTCACACACACACAAACAAACAGACACAACACACACTCTTCTCCTAATCCTTTGTTCCCAGCATGGCACTGAACTACCCGCTGAGAGAAGAGCTGGGATGATCTTTGGAGGGTACCTCAGAGAGAATCATACATACATACACACATA
Source organism: Acanthochromis polyacanthus (assembly GCF_021347895.1). Lineage (NCBI taxonomy): Eukaryota > Metazoa > Chordata > Actinopteri > Pomacentridae > Acanthochromis > Acanthochromis polyacanthus. Next base: position 32,447,836 of record NC_067123.1, on the reverse strand, counting down.
CAATACTTCAAATATAAAATTTGAAGTGTGAGTGCTGAAAAATCAATAAACAGCCCAAACAAAATATTACAGTAATACTGGCTGCTACATGGTTGATTTTTTTTTAGATATATCAAACATTAAGATATCTGAAATTAAAAGATTTTGAAAACATCAAGGCCAAGGCAACATGAATAAATGAGGTTCTATCTCAGTGTAACACTCTTGTGTGTGTGTGGGCATGCGTGTGTTATCATTTGTGAAGAGTTGTCAGAGATGAGCTCTGCCATGTGCATACTCTCACCCCAGTGAGATATTAGGAGTAATGGTGTGTAGGTGTAATGGCATGTGCTATAACATCTGTGTTTCAGGCAGAGGGAAAAGAAACTAAGAGAAAAGCAGAGAGGAAACAGAGGAAACGTGAGAGAGATTGGTTGGTCTGCAAGTTCTCTGGGGAGTGTAAGTGCTGGTATGGGAGGATAGATGATAGTGGGACTGCAGAGAAAGGAACACTAGGGCAAAATTACAAAAGGTAGTTTGGAGGTCAAAGACAGAGAGAATGGAGGGAGGACGATGTAGAGATAATGCGAGGACAGGAGTGAAAAGGAGATGAGTGGAACTGGTAGAAAAGAGAAAGAAGGAATATTCATGTGGGAGAGATGTGAAGTGAAACAGGAGGATGTGCAGTACCAAGGAGAGAAGTTGGTAAGTTTGAATAGCTGAGAGAAAAGGAAAGCGGAGACATGAGGACAGCAGAAGCATATTGGTGAGCGTTAAAACATTTCCAAACAAACCGACAGGCAGGGAGACAGAAAGGTAGGAAGACATGCAGACAGACCAGGAAAAAAAAACAACAACAAAAAACAGGCAGGCAGACATCAGGGAGAACAAAGGCTGTGTTCCTCCGCCTCGCTCTGCTGCTCCCCAGTCCATCTGCTGCTTCTGCTCACAGCCTCCGATCTGTTTCACACTCATTTTCAGCTCTCACTCCTCTCCGTTCTTTCCTCCCTTCTCTCTTTCACCTGATCTCCTCTTCCCCGGGATACACATTTTTTTGCTCATTTTCATCCTCAACATGTACCACATCTCCTGCCTTTTCCTTCACTTTCGAGCTTCTGCCACTACCTGTGTGGATGCATGGAGAATATCTGTATCTGTGCAACATACAAAGAAATATGAAGGACAAACACTGCAGTTAAAAACCACGAGAGGAGGTTGTGCCTCTATAAATGCACTTACAGTGAAGTTTGTGTCATGCATGATTGTTTTAAGGCAACAAAAGACTGAAAACATGTAAATGGGAGGTGTGTCGTTCAAAAAAATCATGTTTCTAATCAACATATCTTGGCTATTTGCCCAGTAGAAGCTTCTGACATGGTGTAAAATGGTCCATTTTAACTGAAAGCATGATTTTTTTTGTTGTAAAGCAAGTAGTTTTGGTGCCTAGCCAAACAGCAAGAGAATATGGAGAGAGTGAAAACAAAACCTAAAAAACACAAACCTCAATCTCCTGAGTGAAAGTTCTGTGTCTGACTTCCACCATTGCTCCATCCCCTGCTGATGCAAACTTTGTGGAAGTTTGAAAGTGGGCATATTTTCTACTATGTCACTACCGTAGAAAAAAAAAATATTTAAAAATTAAATCATGAATGCAGATTTGTTGTACAGGAACATATAATTTTTGGGGAAAAGGGTAGAAATCAGAACTTACAAATAGGATTAAACTGTTTCAGATCATGAGCATCTCCTGTGGGAAATAATGGGGTTCTATATAAACATGCAAATTATTTCTGTATTCATGTTTCCCTTTTTGTCTGTTCTCACCGAGTTATAGAATTCAGTGTGATCAATCCATACCCATGCAGTCCTGATGAAGTAAATAAGCTGAATTTTGCAGTAAACTCTTCACAACTCGGGATGTTTTCAACTTTTAGTGTGATTGCTGCTTATTTAGTCATAGATTTTTAATGTAATAGAGAAAAACGCAAATTTTTTAGGGACTTTAAGCTGGACCAAGATTTTACAAACAAGTTATTAGATATAAAGATCCATTTATTTGAGGGAATAAGTTTCCACCCAATAATAACTTGTCACTATATTCTATTGACCTCATTCCATCAAGATATTTTTTTCCTGCCGTACAATTTTAAGTTCCCACTTTTCTTGGAACTCTGGGGACTCTGTGAAGACGCTTCTGTTTTTAATTACAGTGTAGTTTCGGTCGTGTTTTTGCAGTGAATGCGAATCATGCCGTCCATCAGTGATAAAAATGCCACGCTTAGAAATGTCATGATTGCTTCTTTTTAAAGCCTTACAAAGAAAACGGATAAATCGCTGGTAAAAACAGAACGAAGGGCAAAACCTGATTTCTGCCGACTACAACAGGCACAGCTGTGCATCAGTGCCTTTAAAAGATCCTTCTGTTGAACACCTGAAACTCATTTGCCTGTGCTGGTGGATGTGTTTGTAGTTTGCTTTCAGATGTGTTTCGAGTGTTTAGAGAAAAGCTTGAAATAGACAAAATGATTGGGTCGTGGGGAATGTTAAACTTTAACAAACAGATTAAATAAGTCACTCTTTTAATTGTGATTAACGAAATCTGTCTCCTAACTTGCATTATATCCAAATATACTGCAACAGCAAATATGTTTTCGAAAAACCAAACTGGTCTTTTTATTGACACAATGGGGAAAACGCTAAATGACATGTCACAAATGCATACATAATGACCGTATCAGTGTATTATATCATGTTCAATGACAACATGTTTTCTTCCAGTGAAATATATGACCTTGCAGCACAATATTCCCTTTAGACAACAGCATTGTATTCCCTTTTCCTATGGTTATGTGTAGTCTGATGCGCACCTGGTTAGATGTATATGAATGTAATTTGTAGGAGGAGAGGTTGAAGAAATGATAGACAGCCAAAAACTGGCATCGTCATCAAAATTTGTGTTAAGCTCACATTAAGCAGTCACACAATAGTTGTTCACAACTCCAAGAATCCAACCAGGGTTTTCAAAAGGGCACCAAAGGACCAGTTGCAAAAAGAGATGGGTCTAAAGCTGCATATTTCTTACAAACAGAACAAAGTACAACCCTACAAAAATATGAGAAATTTCAAAATATAATATGGGCTAAAAGCAACACAGCAACTGCAGCCAAAACAGGAATTAAAGCTGAAAAATTGCAGTCTGTGTGAAAGCGTCGGTTAACAGGCTTATCAATATCACTGGCCCATATAAGGCACAAGCAGACCTGACAGTAATCACAATGTGTATGCCATTAAATTAATGTGTTGCTTAGATGTATTTTTATAGCATGTAAGACAATTTAACCTTATTCTTTCGCTGCAACCCTGGTGCTGTTAAACAGCCTTTGGACCAAGTAAAAAACAAATCTAAAAATGTCATTCAAAGCAGTAAGTAGGCTTGCTTGAAAATCATATAAGGTACAGGGCTTAGGAATGGCTTCGGAATTTTTCTAGAAACTCTTGCCATCCTAATAGACCCCGTCTTTATCCATGCACTGAGCGCCAATGGATTTTCTAATTGTGATGCCATTTTCCAAGAGAATGGTCAGCAGGTGGTGCTTCTATATGCATCAATTTGTTATGTGCAACATGGCCTGCTCTGGTGCAGATTAGTTGGGAAGAATTTTCGGAAAAATGTTTGATTTCCATTGTGTAAAGAATGCCACAAGTGTGTTCAGCTGTTAAATCTGCCAAAGGTAGCTGCTTTGATGAATATATTTTGGATTCTAAATAGATTTATGTTAACTTCATTTGTTTATTTGCTCTATGATTTAATTTCAGAGTACAATGAGACATTAACATGCATCATTTCTAACAAAAAAACTGGACAAATTGGGATGTTCTAAACCTTTGGACTGGTAGTGTACGTCTGTGTGTGTTTGTATGATTGCACACAGACAAGTCAGTATTTACAAGCTATTTCGTTCACGTGACCTCTCGCATCATTTAGTTCCTGGTGATTTTCCAAACGGGGCCGCCCCAGCCCATAATACAGTGTATAATAATGGGAGATTTGCTTTCATGAGGTAAGCTCGGGGAATGTTTGGACCTCCCATTAAGACTCAACAGGAGCTTGGCACCGATTCTGCACAGGTGCAGACTGAGAGAGGGAGAGAGAGTGAAAGGAAGAGCGAGAACTGGGTCCTGCAAACAACATTCAACATCTGTGTCAATGGCTGTTGCACAAATTTTCACCAATAAAGCAGAACACGGGGAAAGGAGAGAGTCATACAGTACGAGAGAGGGATAAGGAGTAAAGCGGGGATTCAACATCTGTCACTGTCTGTTATGCTTTCTACTAAATTGAGAGAGAACCAGGGAGAAAAGGAGGCAGGAGCTTAAAATAGCAGAGAGAGAAAGTTGGTGGCTCGCCAAGCCTGGATGAAGCATTCCACTTCCAGCTGTTGTACTATTTGTGTATCACAGGAGGGGAGGACAGGAGGGTAAAAAGCTGTAAAGGTGGGGAAATAACCAGTGATGAAGAAAGAGGGAGGTAAAAGTAATCATGCAGGAGCTAGCACAGACACAATGGTTGCACAGGTACGAATTATAAGTAGGAACTGCAGCACTCACTGTAGGACAAACTGGTTTGAGCACCCATTCCTTCCACTTTGCCTTCCCTTGAACTTTAGTGTGTGGACTGTGTTTGTCAGGAGCCTCATAGTTTGTGCGAAAAATCAATAAATAATGTTGTCAGCCATGTTAACGCTATTCAAAATGAGCTGCTGTCTCACGGTGCAGAGGGTTTATTAATTTTGTAGTGCTACTTCTGCTAAGCAAACACAAGTCACACCAAATGTTCTGCTGTTGACTGCAAGAGTGAACTCACAAGTCTTCATGGACTCCCAGCATGAGGAATGGAAGATCCAGTAGATTGCTGTTATTGTGGATGGCAATGTCTCCATAACAATAGGAAAATCCTGACAGTTAGCACGTTGTGTTGCTAATGTGGCTAATAATACCATTACCTTTGATTATTTGCATCCAGGTCAGGGCTCTGTGGTAACTGTTGTGCCGAGAGACAGTCAGAGATGGTAAAAACTTTAAGACGGATGGGATATCATCTCATCTGTTTTGTTTTAGTGCAACCTGAACTCAGCCATTGTCAGATCTTTACATCCGTTTGCTTCCATACAGCTTTATTCCCAATATGGTTCTCATTTAGATATTTTGTTGTTTCTGTTGTCAGACATTGGAACCAGTGTGAAACAGTGAATGAAACGCAGCCCATTAAAACTACACGTTAACCAGCAGTCACTTCAGAGCTGCTGTCATACTGAGTTTTGTAACAGCAACATTGTCTGCCAGTCTCACCGTACGCATGAGTTAAAACAATGGCTGTGAATTCCTCTGTAATTACATCAAATGATCACTCAGAGAGAAACTTAAAGGCAGTAGAAAGTCTGCCAGCAGTCAACTGTTTCTGCTCCAAGCTATCAATCACAGAGAGAGTCTTCTTCCTGAAGTGGGTGTGGACAGCAGCGCCTCAGCTGCATTTAAGGCTACAAACATAACAGCCCATTTAGAACAGGGCTGAAACCACTGGCTATACAGTTATGATGAAAGGTCCCAACCACTGTTCATCTAATGTTGGTACAAGTTTATACAGACTTGGTACCAGGAGAATGAATCTTCGTAGATCCTCTGACTGCTCCTCGTGTTGCACCATGAAAAGCCACAGTCCTATTTGCTGTTATTTCACAATAGAAACAGATTCCCAGTGTTATTAGCCAAAAGAGCTCGGCCTGTGAATGAACATCAGATATTTTTTTTACACGCAGAGCAAACAGCTGGCAGACTGTGAGCGGATATTCAGTGAATTTGCTAAAAAGTGAATTGGATCAGAACTGCTGACTCCATTTTTGATGACAGAAACAACAAGCTGAAATTGTGTTGTGGATTTGTGTGTTAACAGATTTCATCCCTTTTTGACTGTAGTAACAAATTAATGTTAACAAAGCAATTTCGAGTTGTGCATCTTGTTATTTTTTGGCATTTTTCAAAATGAAATGGGCAGTCATCTCAGCAACTGCATCATTTGTGATTCACATCCTTTCATAGTTTACAACCTCTGAAAAAACAGATTTTCTGCAAAGCACAATCAAATTGAAAAGATTGCCTTGACACACACACACTGTGCAGCTACGTTCCTTCATTTGATCTGAGGAAAACTGAGCTCCACTCCTTTTCTTTCTCTTTTTTTTACCTCATGTCCTTGTTCGTTTTCTTTAACACCTGTGGCTGGTTCCCTGATACAAGCGTGATTTCTGTCTGAGCATGTGGATCTTTTTGAATGTTTTATTTATTTATTTTTTAAATGCCACATTTCACGTTTTGCTTGATAGATAAGTGGCAGTCTTTTTGGAGAAATGTTGCTGAGGCTGAAATCAACAGGCTTTTGAAATTTGCCAAATCGACCAGCTTGAATAGGAACTGAACAGGTGGAAAGTAGTGCGCTCTTAATGTGATTGCATGCATCAGAATCAAAACCAAGCTTCTTCTTTTTTGGCTTTTTTTTCATGAAGAGGCAATTCATTTGAGATGTTTCATTTTATAGTCAAAAGGCTAAAATGAAGCAATTTGCAAGCTGAGCAGACCTGAAGGTGGAAAACAGGGTAGCCACTGCAAAGGATACATCGTCCCTGTTAGCATGGAAATAATAATGCAAGAAAGTACATAGATCCAACTTTTTTTTTTAAGATTTTATTTGCCTTACTGGGTCACAGCAGTGACTCAAAAATCTAAGAAATATAATGTCTCTCTCTCTCTCATCATTTTTGTTTCTTTCTCCTGCAGTTGCTTGGATTCCAGACTTATTTTCAACACCAAGCCAAAATGTTGTCTTTTTAGTCTCAACTCACTCTGAACAATTTTCTCTCCTTTGAGTACCATGCATCGACAATACCAGTAAAGATTGCTTCCTGGCTGCTACCCATGCATAGAAAATGCTGCCGCGGTGTTGTGGATTGCACCCAATGCATAGAAAATAGATATAACTGTCGTTATTTTTGGGGGGGATTCTGTCAATACCGATAATGATGCAGCCCTTTGTTGTCACAGAAAAGATGTGTTTGTGTGTCTTCTTGAGGAAAACATAGAAAACTATTAATTTCTACCCAGTCTATAGGAGATTTCTTCTTTCTGTGTAGTTTTCACTCACATTTGAAGAATAGTAAAATGGCAAGGTTGAAGGAGATTTTTTTGCATCTATTCTCATGCAAGGAATGAAATAGTATTTTTTAACACTTTTATACATAAGCATGACAAATAGTTGGATATTTGGCTGTGGAGCCGTAGAGTGGCCAACTAGAGGACTGGATGAAAGAATGTGCATTTCATCCACCTTTGATGTAAAAATACAGTTATAAAAAGATTGTTTGGCCACAAGGATCACATTATAGATGAGTTAGTGAAACCTTTCCTGCATATATGTGCTCACAAATATTCAAATTTATGCATAAATGTATGCACACTCCCAGAGAATCCGATCTTACTAGTACTACTTTCACATTTCCATTTTCTATGTTTCTGTCAGTGCTTCATTAGAATTTATCTTCTCATTAAGATGCATAGGGGCACAAATGGTAAATGGGCCCCCCACACACCTCATCAGTTTAATGCATGCTAACCTCTTACAATTAGCAAGATCAAGGGACACAGTAAATGAGCAGTTTCCTTTTTTTTTTCTTTTGTGTTAAACAATGAAAAACGCTATGTATTCTTTTATGCAGTTTCGTCTTCTGCGTACACATCTATCATACGTTTCTTTACTCTTTCACTCGCATATCGATCTTTGCACGCGTACTTTCCTCTTACACATGCTTTCCTGTCTTCTGCACAGGCTATTAACCTGTCTGCTTTTCTGCAGAATCTCTATAATTTGGCCGTCATTTACTAAAATTCAACCCGCTGGCACGTGGAGAGAGAAAAGTCTCCGGCATTCATTCTGGACACCAAAAGGACTGACTGCTAACACACACAGACTAATGTGAGCGTGACGTCCTGAGCACTGCGGGTTTGACACTGGGCTCAGCGCACTGAGTGGATAATTGTATATGTGATGAGAGGGGTGGGGGAAATGGAGGGTTTTGGTGTTTGCTTAACAGTACGAACATTGTAACCGTAAGCCAATAAAACGGCGAGCAGTTGTGTTACTGTAAATGGGAAAGGACGATTTCATGTATACATTTTACAGACGTGATATTTAAACAAAGACATACAAAGCCACAAGAAACAGCGCTAATGGTGGCACTACTATTCTTCATGCACTAAGTAATAACACTTAGTTGGCTTGCAGGTGGCCCAAGAGCTGAAATTACAGCAGCCATTACTGTCTTTGCCTATAGAGGAAACATGGACGTGGACATGTGCATACCATTACTTTCTTTTCTTATAGCTTGACATGACCAAAGAGGTCCCCCATTAATTTGTGAGCAGGTGACAAACCATGAGGTGCTTTGAACTGCAATAAAAGACTAATTATGAGCGACTTATAGCGGCCAAGTGGGGCGGCAACTTAAAGGAATATAGTAGTTTGGCATTGTGGAAAATGGCAGCCTTTGGCTTCCTAGCGTTTCAAATGGTTCATTGACAATCATCATAAAACTACAACATGTCATTTTAACATGTTTTATGGATCCAACAATGAGATCTAACTTACCTTTAAAGAGCTTGCTGCTAAGCTCATAGTTGGGGCTTTTTGCAGGCTTTGTGCTAAGCTAAACACCTGCTAGCTCTACGTACAAAGCGAGCAGACAGACATGAGTTTGATCTTTGCATTGGTATGCACATTTGAATTTTTTTATTGCATTTTCATGTGTGTACTGTTTGCTTAGGATCAAATGCATTGCTTGGCAACTTACGCAGCATCCAGGAATTCTCCTATAACAACAAAATCTATTGTTTTTGAACAGGAATGGCAGACAGGCGTTTCGCATCTGCAAAGGAAACAGTGTGAGAAAAAGCAAACTACAGCAGAAACCTTCTGTTGCTGAGGTTGAAGTGCAACCTATTGATGTGTGCAGGCGTGTTTGATGTGTGTTTGCATGTCTCTGAGATAATGCCAGAAAAAGAAAGCAATACACAAACGCACGCTGAAAAAAAAGGACAAACATTTCACTCTTCTCTTTAAGGCTAATATGAACCATACACTCCCCCGTGACAGCTCGCCAAGAACAAAACGGTAATGGTGGAACGTTGAGGGGGTGCTCTTGATTATTTATTTGTGTTTCAACAGGGGAAACCGGAGCTCCGTCACCACTATGAGTCTATGAGTCATAAAAGCCTGTTTATTTAGAAACCAGAACTTGCTGCTCAACAGGCTGTTACATCTGGTGGCAATTATATCATTCAGCTCTCCGCTCCACATGCTGAATTTAAGTCATATGTGGGAGAGTGTGTTGTACTGTATGTGTGTGTTCGACATGCCTTACTACATGGTTTTTGCTTGTGATACAAAAGCAAAGCATGTCGACTCTACATAGTCACATTTATTGCAATATAGTTTGCAGCAGATTTCAAATCCAAAACTTCTTGTTTTTTTTCTGTTCCTGAGTCTGTGACCCTTGACATTCATTTGACTGAGGATGTCAATATGTGCCTGTTTTTGTCTGGGCCAAGAATGTTTCCATTATTTTTTTTGAGTTTCAGAAAAATGTCAAACTTTCTATTGTGGCTTCTCTTCTTATGGGGCTGCAGTTCAACAGCTGCTTCCCACCTTTTACTGAAACAGAGTTTGGGCCGTTGAGGGAAAACATCTTGTTTCATTTTAGTTGTTAAAAGACTTGAAAAAAAAAACTCGCTCTCTCATCTTCTCACCACTCTCCAACCCTCCTCTCCTGCCTCCTCCCCTCTCTCCCCTTTTCCTCACCCCAGGTCCTGTCAAACCTCTCGCTGGGGGAGAAATGGAAGGTGTGTGGCTTCTCGGCGCAGTGTGAGTGTCTGTTTGCCTCTGAGTGTGTTCGTGTCTGTTGGGTTGTGTGTGTGCGTGTCTCTATGCGACTCAGTATGTGCTCTGTTTAAACCCACTGTCTCCAAAGCCTTACAAGGCTTCCTGTGTCTAATTGGTGACCTATTACTTTCTGCCCATTGCATTTGACAGTTATGAATTGGAGACTGCCATGCAGACATGCTGATTAATGACAACCACAATTGGTACCTTTTAATTGCCAAGGATGAGAAGTCAGGCATTTCAGGGAGAAAGGAGAGTCAGAACACACACACATTCTTGCACACGTCTGTGATTATAGGGTCGGTGTGTTTGTGTCTCAGTTCTGTCTCTGGCCATTGCTGGCATGGAGTCCCTCTAATCAGCCAATGGTAGAGCATGATGGAGCCAGCTGTTTGCCAATGATGCTAATTTCTCTGTGTGTCTGTGAGAGTTTTTTTTTTTTTTTTTTTATGTATGTGAACCAAAGGGAGGTTTGGTCTGATGGGGGGTGGCATTAGTAATGTATGTGATTTAGCTCACATCTGGTCATACACACTCCACAAGGGAGAGGAGAGTTGTATTAGCACACAGCGCACACATTTTGAACAGATCCACACACCGCTAATTAACCTGGTGCTTCTCACAGCTGCTCGCCCTGACTTTGCTCCTGCCAAGACGGACGTGGGTGGCTCCTCAACCTAAATCAATCTGCACTAATTGCTGGTCTACGCTCCCCTGCGTCTTTACCTTGCTGCCTGTCAGCATCCTATCTACCTGTCTGATTTGACAAGTAACTCCCACATCTCCGAGCCACTGCGATCGCTCTGGCAACTCAAAAGGGCGCTGTGTTTGATTTTGCCATGATGTCGAGACATTGTGCTTCATAACCGGCTGCATGCTTATCTAGGATCTCTTGCAGTCGTGCAGTATGCGAGTGAGGTAATGTGTGGTTGAATTCGTGCCTTGTTCCTCCGGTGAGTTTTCAACTTGGAGTAGCTGAACTTTTTCTCACTTTGCTGTACACCTTCACTGTGCAGTAATTTCTACAAGGAGTTCATGGTAAGGTTGCTAAAACTATTCATCACATTAAGAGTGACAAAAAAAAGCCTCCCTTTTAAGTCGTGCATTGATTCAGTGGGGAAGCTGTTCATTTTAAGTCGAGGTTTGGAGACGGATAGCAACTAGGATTTATGTTTAGGTGAGTCTCCACTCATGGTTTTCTGCCTCTTTTACAGCTTCTCTGGCAAGCTAACTTATTCTTGCCACAGATGCCTATGATCAATTACACTCACTCCATCCACCACTTGCAAGCCAACAAGGAATGGTCTTGTCATCAATAAGCAACTTGCAAGGAACCCCGGACTGAGAGCTGGACCGAGAATGGAGGTGGAGCCGACTGAATTTATATGTAGCTGAGCTACTTCTAGCCACCGCAACCTTAAAAGGGAAAAGGTATGAGGAGAAAGTAACTGTTCTGTGTCATTTCCACAAAAGCAGACATCTGTCTTCTTTTGGCGTTTCTCCCCATGCTGACAGAGGCCATGAGTTCATGTTGTGTAAGCATGAGGGTAGCAGTGATTTTGTCAGAGTCAATGGTAAGATCTGAATGTGACATGAAAGGTAAAGAGCACATAGAAATAACAGGATGAACATGAAAGAAAAGTCTAAAAAGTCATTATATATGTTCACAGATGGCCATTTATTCTATCTTAGAAAGACTCCGAGTATCTGTAAGAATCCATCATTTAGGTACTTGGGTATGTCAAACTATTGTTGCTAATGCACTTCAAGTCTTTGTTTGCTCCTTGGATAAGAGTTGAGGCTTCAGGTGAAGACATTTGGTGTAGGGGAGAGCGATTATTCGAATGAGCGTGGCAGTGGAAGGCCTCCACGCCTCCTTTCTTCATCCCTTTACTCAGATGGAACTGCACTTTAAACAGCTGGAGGAGGGTCACAGAAAGGATACGGAGGCAGGGGGAAAAGAGCAAAGAAAGGCGGGGGCATCATGGGTACTTTTCACTGGAACAGTTGTGCGAAAGTGCAAATCCATCAAGTATATTTCAACAGGCCTGGAAGCACTAATAGACGCATCTAATTAATATTTTATAAAATGAATGATTTGTGGCTGAGCTCAGGGAAGACGACAGGGAGTACTGTGATGGTCACACCAGACTGTAAAACCTGGTTTGCAGCTATGAGAGACAAAGTGTCAGTGTGCATGAGAAGGAAGACTCCATCCTGTAATTTCTATATTGCACATGCTGCTGTGAAAGAAGCTCAGACTGGGGTTGCAGGGAAATATTTGACATTTTAAAGCCAAAGCAAAAGTGAGTATGTGTATATAGTTTGTGTGACTACAGGCAAGTAACTTTTTTTTCTCGCCCTAAATGACAAAATGACAACAAGACTTCACAGTGATAAACATCTCTCTGTCCAGTTAATGACAACCCCCAGCTATCGAACCAGGAGGTGTGGAAAAACCCTGACATTCTCCATGATAGATTTTGTGATTCTGTAGTGATAGGTGGTTGGATATTAGGTGCATGACAAGAATAAATACAGTAGGAAAGCTTCCAGATTTGCATGTATAGCGAGTGTGCTTGTATCCGTGTGTCTGTGTGTGTGTGTGTGTGTGTGTGTGTGTGTGTGTGTGTGTGTGTGTGTGTGTGTGTGTGTGTGTGTGTGTGTGTGTGTGTGTGTATGGATGGGTGGGTATGTGTGTGTGTGTGTGTGTGTGTGGAGGGTGGGTATGTGTGTCTACTCCCACGTGGAAACCATTGCCATTCTGGGCTTTTTCTGCCTCATAGACTCACAGCTGCTTTCTCCCATTTGAGGAGATTTGTCAAAACTGATACACAATCCAATCCATTTTAATGTTAACTCACGGTCCAGAGAGCCACATAAATAAGAAAGCTGTTGACATTGCAGATGCGTACGTAAGCACACACCTATGCTCACACATGAATGCAGTCGCGTGCACACATATTAAATCCTCTGCAGGAATGCCAGTTGATACCACAAGTGTTGGGTGTTAGATAGGCTCACTGGCTGTATATGGCTGTGTTATAAAGGTGATGGGAGATAACGGTGGTCATCACAGTAAAACACAAACTTATGAAGCAGTCTCCTTCTCCACATCATTGCCAAGTTTTTGCCATTAGCAGCCTAATAATGAAACTGACCAGCATGGAGTGGGATCATGCTCTATCAAACCACCTCGAGGCGGTCGCAGTCCCAGAAAACCCTCCTAAGTCAAGGGGCCCGGGAACGGCACACACTGGGGCGGTCATGGATGGACGTATACCGACTCCAGAGGATGACTGGAAGGCAGAGGAAGACAGACGGGCTTTGATACGGACTCTGAACTGGTCCCTTGTCATCTAATGGATGGTGGCAAGAGAGAAATAGACGAGGGGGGAGGGGGGTGAAAGGAGAAGGAGAAGGGAAGGGGAGAGAAGGCCTGGGGAGCTTTTAAAGTGCATATACTTGTATCGTGATCAAAGGAAGGGAGCTAGAAACAGGGGAGAGAAAAGGATAGAGAAACCTCATGCCCTTCAGAGTTTTTTTTCCCCCAAAACTGATTTAAAGTTAAGTTAAACTTTACTTATGTCATTATTCCAAATGTCATGACTTTTTATTATCATTTCCTAGAGCTTAGGAAATAGCAACAAATAGCAGAAGAGCGGGAAGATTTTTACTCCATAAGTCCTGAAATAAGAGTTTGAATCACAGAGAAAATAAAATACAAAAATATAAATTACTCCTGCAGTGCTATTAAAGTATCTCGACAGTGGTATTCAAATGTGTCTTTTAAATCGATCATATGAAGGCTTTACGCTAAAAAGAAATACATCAAAATCAAATATCCCACATGTATCTCGTGTAGCTAGGCCGAACGAGTGTGTGCCGAATGTGTGTGTGTGTGTGTGTGTGTGTGTGTCTAAAGCTGGTGTTCTGACATCTGTTTTGGGTGAAAGAGCTAAATGGGTCTTGGATGGGCTCTGTGACCAACTGTCTGTCCCAGAGCGCAGAGAGCTTGACTCTGTGACCAGTAAGTCAGCCCAGCTGAAAAGATGCCATCTAGACTGGACTGTATGTGCTAGTGTTTCTGTGTGCATGCGTTCTATGTGTTTATTAAACAGTGGACACAAAAATCTGGCCATGCACGTTTGCCCCAATTTGCACATACAAATTTCGAGGTTATGATAACAGAAAATGAATAGTTTCTCATAGCAGATGGACTGCATGCAACATTGCACAGCGAAGTGTAAATGAAAACATAGAAAAGCAGGTTTGAGGGTCGAAAATGGTCTTAAAACGAATACATGTTATCTCTTTGCTTGAGTTGAACTTCCTCCTCTCTTGCCCCCCTTCCCTTATTTTCTCTCCTGTGCACTCGTTTTCAGTGGGAGCAGCAGTGGTGGGAGAAAATGTGAGATCCAGATGTTAAACCCTCGCTGCAGATGTGCTCACTTAGAGGCCAAGAAATGGTAATCGGTTCTGCCGTGCGCATATGCACACAGAAGAATCACACATTTTACAGACAGCAAACCTATATTTTTAGAGACAAAATCACATACATTCATGGAGACGGGGCTGTCTATGATTTTGAAACCAGAAATAAAAATAAAAGCATCATATCTGCGTAAAGCTCCAGGTCAGACTGACATACAGACGAACAAAAAGATCAAAAGGCACTGTGCGCTCCCAGTGCATCAATGATTTTGGTCCAATAACTCTGTGCTGCATTTTATTCACTTAACAGTCACCAACCTCCTTCTACTTGTCGGTCAGAATAAAACACACACGCACACACACAAGCACAGGACAAGACTAATGGTTTTCAAAATGGTTTCAAATATTAATGTTTCCTCTGTTCACTACTTACATGCCTTGTAGCCCATTATTAAAGAAACAAGCTGCATTTGAGAGACCTTGGCTATCCTTGTCCAAGGACTTGATGCTAATGAAATGAGCGGGGAATGGCAGCATTGAACCACTTGCATTAAGACCATTAGAGAGAAATAAAATATGGGAACAACCAGGCACAGGAATCCAATTTTTACTTATGGAGGAGAATTGGGGCTGAAACAGCTATTGTCACTGATTAATGTGTCTTTTATTTTCACAGTTATTCCATTTAAATCTAAAAATGTCAGGAAATTCTGAAAAATTCACAACTGCACTGATGACTCAGTAGCTTTCTGCTTCAGTGTATATTAAATGTGCAGCTCAGAAACTCCTCTCTCTCTGTCTGTTTCTCCCTCAGTGTGTGTGTTGTGGGTCATAAATGGTCACGACACATTCATTTATATGTAGGGCTTTGAAATATTAAGTAGAGAACAACACATTGACATGGAGGATAAAAAATGATACTCATTCATGTGTGTGGGTGGGTGTGTGTGTCTCCCGTGGGCCTGTCGCTTATCATTCCTCCTCGCATCCTCCCGGCCAATCGTTATTGATCGGACCACGTTAAGTATGGAGAGGGCTGCTTACGATGACGGCTCGTGGTGCCGCAGCACCTTGATCTTTCCTGAAAGCAGGCGGTGGAGGCTGAGAGATGAAGGAAGGAGAATGTTGTGACGTGAAGCTGCATGTGGGTGAAGATGTTAGAGGGTCGGCAGAGACGTGTGTCTGTACGGGGACGGTGTAAACTGCTGTATGGAGACTCCTCAGAGAATACATAGCTTTGCATACATTGGGCCTTTCTTTGGTCGGAGAATCAGCTGAGGAATAACCTGCTGGTGGGTGAGTTTGCGCGTTCTCCCTGTGGGGTTTCTGTGGGTGGTCCGGCTGCCTCCCACACTCCAAAGACATGCACTTTAGGTTAATTGGTGGTTCTAAATTAGCTGTAGGTGTAATTGTGAGCATGCAAGATCTTTGCATCTCTTTGTGTTGTGTATCCCACCTCTAGCCCACAAGGAGAGAGCAGGTAGAGCTAATGGAAGTTATAGGGGCAGAAATCAATCGCCATGCGTAATACAAGGAAAGCAGCATGTACCAGCAGAAAAAGCTGTAACGTTGTGATGAGCATGTTAGCCGATTCATGGATGGTCACCAATGAAGTCTTTTGTTTCATGCTACTTTTTTTGTTTTAAATTGTCAACCCTTAATGAAGAACAGAGCTTTGTAAAGTGTTTCCAATGCAATGAAATTTATTGTGGAGCCCTTTTAACAGCAATCCTCTCCTGCTGACTCATTCAGTCAGTTTGGTTTTTCTCTCTCTAAATGATCCCTACAATAATCGGTTTCCTCAGATTTTCCTGCGACATCAAGCAGGAAACATTTTCACAACACTGGCTACCATGATCTACAACTTCTAATAAGGTTTTAAGGAAAAAAAGATCTATTGCTCAAAGAACGCTATAGAGATATTTATCATTTTAAATAATGTTCCTGTGAGGTTAAAAGTTAATTAAAACATAACATTTTAACGTTCAGAGGATGTTTGAAGGATGTTGTCAGATGATGTTACATGATAGCACAGAAGAACATTCTCCAACCAGCAATCAAAAAACAAAAAATCTATATCTTCAGGATGTTGTTGAGGCCTCTGAAGACAGAATGATTTCATAAATGGGCTCTCTAAATTTTGCCTACGATGTTCTAAGGATGTCTCGGGGATGTTGCTGTTGACAATGTTCTTCTGTCATGTATAATAAGAAAGGAAGGACATTCTAAATGCAGCATTTGAAAAAAAAAAAACATTTATAGAACTTCATCCTGCCCTTAAAAAGAACATTCTATGAACTAAAAGAAACTTTCTTGTTAAAAACATAGGTAGAGTTCTGCAGAACCTTCTCTGAATGAGAATTGAACTAAGGCAATGGTTTGTAGCACCTTTTGGGTAATCTGTTCCTTTAAAATATGACATTATAAAGCACAAATGAAGTCATTATCCGCTTTTTTAACCTTCAATTGTTCAGTCTTGATCCTTGCTACATATATTTTCATTTGATATTTGATCCATTGTTAGATTCTTTCAGGTAAATGTAGTTTTTTGTTTTTGTTTTTTTTAACAAGCTCATCCATATAATTATAAATCGGATCACAGTTCATCCTTTTGTTTTGAACTATTTTACTACTAAATGAAGTGCTGTATTCACATGAGCTGCTGCCAGTCTTGATCTGTTTCTTTTCACTGCAGTGTCCTCAAACTGGGGCAAAAGCACTTATCCTCTGGAGTCCCTGCTTTACCATATAGAATATATATTTCTTTATTCATCAGGGCAGTTGTGCAGGGAGTAAAGGGGTCAGACAGGTGTACTTGGAATACTGTACATTGGAATATGATGCCATTTAAATATGACTTTATACTTGATTAAAGGTCAAATTAGAAGCTCAGTCTTGAAGCATTATGTCCAACACAACTACTGGTGTACTAGAATCCAGACTTTTAGCTTCAGATCAAAGGGTTTTAATTCAAAGCAGTTTTTCTTAAACCTGAAGACAGACGAGGGAGATCTCGCTTGAATTGTTCACGTCTAAGAAAAAGCTGAATCTGTTCCTTACATCTACTGAATCCATTCATTCCTCTCATTGTGGTTGGATTGCTACAGATAACAGCCCACTATTCATTCTGTTGGTTCAGGATTTGGAGTGCTGCCTGTTGGCTTGCATCGGTGCCCTCTTGTTTGTTTTCTCCACAAGAGTAGATGAGTCAACTGATTGGCAGTCAGACGACACGCTAGATGATAGCGCTAAACCTTGGCTGGGGTTAGCTGTTCAATTATTCACAAAAAGAGCAAGATAGAGGAAGAAAGAAAGGGGGAGTGTGTGTTTCTGTGCATGTGTGTGTTAAAGGGGAAAAAAATGAATGAGACAGCCAGGGAAAGAGAATTAAAGCAAGATGAAAGAAGTGAAGAAGATCAATTCAAATGCTGAAAATCGCCTGATATTACCAATTGAAAAAGATCCACTTCTTATTATCACCCACCTTCAGTGGTGCAAGCGCTGCCTAATGCCTTAATCTTGCTGCTAGCCACTGTCAGCCACCACACTGTACCGACACACAAACACAACAAAATAGCACTACCTCTGCCAACACGGCACACACACCAACACACACTTCCAAGCACTCCAGCATATGGGTCAGATCTAATCGCAATAATTTCATTTCCCCCCTCATCAGCTCCAAGCCAGATAGACTAAGTCCCATTTGTAACCACTGCAGCGCTACTGGAAGGAAATATGACAGATAAGAGGACTCTTGTAATAAGCCGGCTGTGTGGATCTGATAAATGAAGAGAGCTTTTGCCATTTAGCTGGAGAAATATATTGTGGAACGGTGGAAACCCAAGTGTGGTAGCTTGAGGATTCATAAAACTAAATGGGGAAACAAATTAACTTTGTTGATTAGCGGCAAGACGGAGGAAGCCGCTTGGAAATGACTTGATGCCGCTTGGGAAATCTCGGGAGCACGACGCGGCATTCTGATATCAAGGAGAAAGCAAAAAAACATAGATGTGTGAGATACAGTAAATCCTCGTAGGCATCTTTTCAACAACACAGTCACTCCTTCTCTTTTTCAATAATGAATCTCTCTGTCTCTGTCATATGCATTCACACACACGAACACAAGTACACACTTTGTGTTTAAAAAAAGACTACCTTTTTCAGCTGTTCCTAGTTAAAAGACAGATGTGCGGCGCTGCCTCTGACAGAAAGTAATATTTGTTTAGAGCTTGGGCCTGCATCATGCCCATATGGTTTTCAGTGGGAGAGGTAGATTTTCGCAAGCGGAATTTGAAACATAAATAGAACAAAGGATTGTGGGAGGTGGTTAATTTCAGCTGTTTCCATGGCAGGTAAGCTCCGTCAGCAAGGCTCTGATGTTTATTTGTGTGCCATTATTTCTCTTCACAGCATGTAGAATTATGTTTGACATGCTTTGCACAGTTCAGAAATATGCATGAGAGATGGGTTTCAAAAATTAGCAGCAGAGGCAAAGTTGTACTGTGAGGAAATGGCAGCATCGGTTATAGATTTGAAAAGCAGGATTGTTTAAACAGTGGAAGAATTAGGTTGAAACGCGGAGCTGTTTGGGTATTATTTTACAGCACTGTAAATCTGTGGTGTGTCTTTCATGGCGGAGAGTTTCTAGATATTTCCTGCAAGGCATATTCTGATGAAATCAGGTCAAAGGGAAAGCAAAGGGAGCTCTCTCTGGAGGAAATGCTTCAGTGCATCTCAGAAGAGTCACCCATGCGAGACCCAACACATAAACAGTCACCTTGTCGGTCACCTTGTCAATCAGTCAGTCAATAAGCCAGTAGGTAAGTTCTCCATTCAGCCTTCCATCTATCCCGTAACAGATTGTTCTATTTCCTTTTCACCTAACCAGCCTTTATTCTCCAAACCAACTGAGTTTCACAGGCCAGTAATGATCCAGTGTCTCCTCTGCTTACTAATGCTTGGCAGACTTGGAAGTCGAGACCTCTTTCCTTCCTCCGTACTCCCACATTAGAGCTCCTTATTGGTGAGAAGAATTTTTTTATTCTCTTCTTTTTGCGAAGGATTTAGTTTGATTTGAACCTGGAAATGATTAAATTATCTCATTAAATCACGATGTCTGATCAAAGGTAACGACTCAAAAGCTCGTAATTTTGTCGCTTTGCATCAAAGCATCCTCATTTAGTCGGAAAACTTAACACCTATCACGCCCATCAGCTTCACTGCAGCAGCAGGCATGTTCTTGGTTTTATAGAATAAACTACACGTGGCAGCTTTACTATTTAGGGCACTTCCCCTCACTGCATATTGATTCAGAATCCAAAAAAAAAGCAGAAACTGTTTCTGTCTCTTTTCTGCTCTTTTGAAAAAAAAAGAGTGTGCTTGTGAGGCCACTGAATTGGTATAATTACATGGGTTTAAATGCAAATTTACAATGTGCTTATTAATTCTATTCTGCTCATTTCAAATGACTGACTGCACTTAATTAAATCAGATTGATTAGACCTTTTCTAGACTTTCCCTTTACAACCACATAATTATGACAAATAGAGCCACTTGACACCGAATCTGCAGCAGAGGACTGAGCTTTCTTTTCTCTGCCATCCAAGATCTTTGAAGTCCTGCGTGTGGGGATCTACGGGCAGGTCGCAAGTACATCGAAATGGGTTCTCCTGAAGGAATATTGTTTATTTATGCGGTGATTTCAGACCGCTGACCTGTTGTTCACATTTTACCAAACAATCCGTGAAAATATTACATCAGCCTCCACCCACATGCTGCATTTTCACTCCAACGCCCCCAATCCAGTCTCAGTCCTCTGGACAGACTGTGCTGGTTTTATTTTATGATGCTCCTCATCAGCACCAACACGGTCAGGAGAAATAGGTATCCAGGATGGTGAAAGAATGAGCTATCAGTTATGTGATGTTGACTCTTGCTATATGCTATTAAATTGAAAGCAGGATATAAAAGTATTTATGGCCTTTTCGGTGTGTATGACAGCAGTGACTCCTAATGTGTCCCTAATGACACTGGCTGTCTGGGTTTGTATTTGGTCTAATGAGCACACATCATTTGTTGTTTTTCCGTGTCACATTTCTACGTGCGAGGCAATAATCAGAAGTAAAAGCCCCACTGGCTGCCTAGATTCTTTGTCTAATACATTTGAGCGGGGTCATGCCAGGATTGAAAAAAAAAAGAAAAAGAAAAGGTGATTAAGTGCATCAACTTTTTAATATTCTTTTGTCGATGCAGTTACTCAGCCTGAATATTAATAATTCCGAAAACAGTGCTAATGGTGAGCCGAAGACAAAGAGAAATAGGATTAATAATTAAGAGGGGCAAAAAAACAATATGCAGAAAACATATTCAAAGAAATGTAATATTTAAAAAGCAGCACCCCAGGACCTGGCGAGTTAATGGTTGAAAGGGCTCCTGCTCCTCAAGTGTTTTTCTGAGCTTTGATTGCAATTTGGAGAAGGAATTATCTCATCGGGGTGCGTGGGTGGAGGGAGGTCGAATCTGACTGTGAAGTGCTTGTCATTACCAAGATCTCTCTCTTCTATTTTCCCTTGTTCCCTTTGTCTAACTCTTTTCCCCTCTCCCCTTTGTCAAATTCCCTAGTCGCGGTTGTTCTGCAACTGCAGTTTGACAGTGTCAAAATATTAGTGAGTCCCAGAACACAACAGAACACGCATACAGTATACCACATACTGCGTTTACATTTTATGCGATGCATGCGCCAACATACCAATTTAAATGATTGTAAACCCAACCAATCTACTTCAACGCTGCAGGAAGTGTATTAATATGAAATATTCCTTCTTCTGGTAAAACAAGCCTTCCGCAGTCGTGCTGGAGATCGGATGGTCCTGATAATTGCAATGAAATGTGGAGAAATTACAAGCAAGGACAGAAATCCATGTATTTGCAAAAACACACATCTGCAAGTCCATTTGCACGCACACATGCAAACGCGTACACGCATACTGAGCCTGTCTCTCTCATCACCGATGCACCCCATCAAGGCAGGTTCATTTTCCACATTCTTTCTCTCTCACTCGCCTCCATTGATTTGACAATCACTGTGTAATCTTGGACTTAAATGACTCTTTTAAAAATGCCGTGGGCACTAGGGTCATGATATTTCCCCTTAATTACTGTGCCACATTATCACCATAAAGCACTTTCCACCTCTCTCACACTTCTAATTACATTGTTCCCATTGCTGTGACACATCCTTCCATTTGCAGATGCACTTTGCGAGCTTATGTGTGCGTGAGCGAGAAAGTAGAGAACGAGCAAGGGTGAAAGAGGGAGAGACATACAGCAACGCGTCTTCATTGAAGAAGCGCTCCAAGTCACTTCAACACTTACCTTACACTTGCGTTTCCCGGTCATGGCATTTAAAGACTATTCATGTAAGCCACCTGTTCAGAACATGGAGAAAGAAGTTGCATGAAGAACATGGAGAACATCTGCTGACTAGATGGATGCAAACATTGGACTGTAACACACTTCTGTGTCTAGTCTTTTCAGCAGAAACAATGGATCTCTCCTGTATTGTTTTCAATCTGTCACATCAGTAATTTTTGTTAAAGATTTTGTGCTTCATTCATCAGTACGGTGAATGACAGGAGAATGATTGCAAAAGGTTTGATGCGTGGTTTCTGGTGTAGGACATTAGCCAACTGGAAATATCCTAAGAATATATCAATACTGATAACGAATCTCTTGATGCATATTCATAACAAGCAGTAGATACAATATCCACAACCAAAAAAATGACAGAATCAGTAAGTGAATTAACATTTGAATGCAGCCCTGCCGCAGTGCTGAATGGGGTTTTGCAGCCTGGTGTTTTTCGCATGTGATTTAATAAAGCTAAACGCAGTCGATGGTCTTGCTTCCTTCGAATGTCTGCGGAGATTTAATTAACTGAAGGAGAAGCTTTGCACACAGTTGTGGACAACAGGTACAGTCAGAGTCACTTACATTCCAATTTAGAGATCGATGCAGACTGCTTTAGCAACTCTGCTGCATCAAACACAAGAAGTATTAATTTTTTATGCCAATTTAAACACATCTGCGGGCTTGGATGCAACCAATTAAAATTGTCTCAGTTGTGCCACTTTTACCGTCATTCAACTGAGTGGTTCCCAGCCTTTTTCTGCCATGTTGTTACAGCAAGTTATGCACAAAATATGTGTTTATTTATTTACCATTATAAACCATATCTGAATTTACTGTAAAAAAAACCAAAAAAAAACCAATATTAACAACATATATAGCAGTGATCATCAACTGGCAGCCCGTGGGCCGAATCCAGCCCGCCGAACCGTCCTTTTAAATCCTACTGAGATACTTCCTATATATTATATAGGAACTATCTCAGTAGAATTTAAAATTTCTTATTTTTGCTTTCACTTCCCTGTTCCCATGTTACCAAGTATTCACTCATTTTTAAACTTCAAATGCATATTTCTCATCATTCTAGACTGTACCACAGCCCATATAATTCCTTTTTTCTTTTCTTTTCAACTAAGCACTCAGCTCACTGGTATTCCTCAAACTAATTTCCTTTATTTGTTCTCCTTAACATCAGTACGTCAAATATCACAGAAAAAAATGTATGTTTTTATCTAAATTGGCATAATGTTAGTCAGGGTATGTAATAATTATTTTTTTTCCAATAACAAAATGCTAGTTGAAGATTGTAGAGGGTAATATTCTAATTTCTAGTTTGATCTCGTGCACTTAGTAGTCTTTATACAAATTATCTGTTTTATTGTTACGTTAATATAATGATGTTGCAAATGTGATGGCAGGTTTAGCTCAGTATTACTGAATAATGAAATATTCTGAAACAATACATCTGCAAATGAACATGCACTTGAGGCCGCTGATGATGAGAAATTACCTTTTTTTTTGTGCCATTCCTGGATATCATCATTTAAAAGCAAAACCAGAGCATGAAAACAACAGCATATGTTTGATACAGGGGTTGAAAGCAGTCCCAAGAGATCTTAGAATGGAAGAGAGAAACTCGTACTCGTACAGTTACTTCACTTGCCTTGGCTTTGTCACCATAAAGAAACAAGTAGAATGTCTTTCTGGAATTTACAATCAGAGAAGCCAGAAAGAAGCGTGCACCCTCCTGGAAAATGCCACTATTCAGCTACTGTGGCTACCACTGGACTAAACTGTCCAAAAGCAGAACTGCTTTAGCTAAAAAAACAAAAACAAAACCTCCCTTAAAAAATCTGTTCATCTGCACTTCACTGCAAAAACACAAGCACGAGAATGTGATCAGGGATTACTGTGCTGACTAATTCTGAGTTTGGTAGATGCCACTCCATGAGAAGTTGCAGTGAGCTGTGTGAAATAGAAGCAAGTGTGAACAGGAAATCCGTCTACATCGTTAAATTAATACATTTTTCTTACACGCATTTTCTTAAATCTATAAATGATTGTGAGGATTTGCTTCTTGATGAAATCGCCACACTCTGCCGAATGTTTAACCAAGGATGAGACATTTAAATTTACTACATTAAAGAGAACTATCCAGTTTTATAGAAAGCACTATGGAGTGTATGTGGGGCTGGGTATTCGCATTTTAAACACACCAACTCCCACCACCGACCCATTTTACTTGTCACAGTGTTCACAAAGCATTATGAGGTCTTTTCCACTGGTTTCATAGTGGGGGATGGGGGGGGGGGGGGGGGGGTACGGTGGGGCTGCAGTTCCACCAGGTGGGCTCTTTGCTAAATGGCCGTTGCTCACTTAATGTACCCATTAAAGGCAGTGAAGTGGTGATATTGTTGGACAGCCCTTTCCTGTGAGTCCTGGTGTGTTTCCAGTGGTGGTCTCCATTTCTGTTAGTTCACCGCTCTCATTCCCCTCAGACCAAAGCTATGACATCCCGACGGTGAGAGTCCTCACCTCTCCAGCACTTTGCATTTTGTCAGTGTGTTTGAAGTGCCATTACAGAGCAAACTGTGGTTGGTTTATGTTGTTGAGGGCAGAGGAGATGGAGACACTCAATAACATCTATTAAAATGAAAAAAAAAGGCTGACACACATTGGTTTATTAGAAAAGGCAGAAAGAAAAATGTGTTTTGTCTTAAGCCAGAGATAAAGAGGAGCAGAAATGCAGCAGATTTATGATGTCTTGTGTGGGCAGAGCTGGAGGTCAGCGCCTCAGAGCAATTAGTCTCAGCTTAAAGGAGCCATATTCTGCGAAATCCATTTTTTAAATAGTTTTTGAACATAGTTATGTGTCCCCGGTGTGTGGAGAAACCCACACAACACGAGAAGAGACCGTCCCCTCGTTTCTTTCCTTTCTCCACACGTCAGAAAGTGCGTCTCTGAACTACCTGTTCATGTTTGCAGCCTGTTGTGATGTCACAACAGGATAAGCTCCACAGAAAGCCTGTTCAAGATAAACTGCATCTCGCTTGAAAAGCAGGCAAGAACCGGCGACCGTAGTCAAGAAAGACGGTTTACAGCAGCCTTCACTCTGTGCAGGAACTGACAGAAACAGACTGATTTATTTAAATGTTCTCCGGCACATAAATGTGCTTGTATACGGTCTTCAGTAGTTTAAATTGTGACAGGACAGCATTTTAAATTGCTATACAGGTGACATGTGATCTCTTTTCATGGTTCAACTTCCATTTTACATAAATTCTCAGGTAAATCAGGATCACATCAGTTTTCCACTGTACATAAACCAGGTGACCAAACATGTTCCTCTCAAACTACATAAATAAAGCACCTTAAACAATGATAAATAGTCAATACAGTAGAAAGAAATACAGGACAATAGCGTGTGTTACTGATCCATCTGTACAAATGTCATTTTAACAGCATCACATCCCACTTACCAGAGATTTTGGTGGTGCTAAATAACTCAAGAATTAAATCAACCAAGTGGTATTATACAACGGGCTAGAAGTTTATATTAGTATGCATTTTATGATGTGTACTATGAATCTGTTCAGCCTTTCTGACTGATTAATATCACCATTAACCACACATGCAGAATAAACCGCCAAAATCTGACAAATTCACCTAAAATCTCTGTAAATCAACTAAAATAAAAGTTACAGTTGATCGCCATATTGCTGAACCGGCATCTTAGACCAATCAGCCTGGCATTTCCCATCATGCCCTGGGGCCAAGCAGTCACCAGAGAGCAACTGTAGTGTCTGGCACCAAAATTCTCGGCCGTCTTGATCTCACATTGTCGTCGTTGCCGATGTTTGCATGATGTCAGAGTAAATCGGGATCAAGTTGGACAGAAATCTGCTGCAATGCATCGTGCAGCAAACACTCGTGATTGAATCTGCTCAGGTTTGACTCGTCTCGACTGAGCATAGACCAGACACAGACAGAGGTTTGCTTGCGGCTCTCTTCCTGAAAGGATTGTGGGCAGCAGCAGCTCAGTTTTATTTAAACCTACAGACGGTGAAACAGCCCATTTGGAACAGTGCTGAAATTTAAAGGAATTAATGATGTGTGCAGTATTTTGGGCTGAGATTTGAAATGCATCTTCTGTCGCCTTGTGAGACTTACATTGACTTGTTGTAAAGGGCTATAATACGGGACCTTTAATGAGTGAGCTCAGTGCTGAATAATGTACTTCATGTAAAATGAATACAGTCTTTGTACTAAACAAAGCTTGTTAATTTATGACCTACATTCACTTCCACAGCTACATGAACAATATGCAGAAATTTACTTTTCTGTGTGTCCTGCCTTATACTGTATGTGAAGTTTATGTCAATTACATTTAGTGAATTAAAATAGCAACATGATGGAAGAGGCTGGTATTAAACTGTCCAACATCAGGACTGTTGTTTGCCTACATCCGTGCCTCATTCCATGAATTGATGCAAGTCGTCTGTCTCTTTTGATTAATGTGCTTCGGGTCAAGTAACTGACCTAAATATGGAGGCAGTCTTTTGGTCAATCATACTTGACCTGAGGATAAACAGATTAGAGCTCATTAGTTTTACACTGGGCTATTTTTTTTAAACTGAATTTCAGTACCGTTAATTAAATTAATTAGAGAAATAAGGCCACTAACATCTTTCAATACTGAAAAAATCTCTTGTTTTATTGCCCTTCTGTGGCTGTATTGTGTTTCAAATAGCATGAGAACAGGAAACACAACGTTATACAAAGCGAACTATAACCTTTATCCCGAGATCAGAGTGTCGTGTATCCCGTTTCATTGGCATTTGGGCAATCAGCATTCATGCATTCCCATTACCGAGGTGCTTCTCTATGTGCTATTATTCTCCTTTGAAATGTAAAATAACGATATATGGCTCTTCTGTGTGCTACTAGTGCTGTACATCTGCACTAACAAGGTGTACTCATTACATATGTCATTATGCCGTAGGCACAGAGCAAGGTCATATACACACAATACCTTCCAAATATAATACAAGGCTCCACTTACTGCAGTGACTTTTCGATGCCTGCGATGATGTGGAGGAAGATTGATTGCTTGAAAAGGATGAGAAACAGATAGGTGTGGTGTGAGGTGGCAGAGTGTCTCAGTGTGTGACTGTGTGTCTCTAAGTGCGCATATTGCACATCGGAAGCAGCACAAAAAGGTGAAAATGAATCAAGGTGTGTGTGTGTGTGGGCCATGTGTGTGTTTCTGTGTCAGCGTATGAATGTGACTTGGGCGTGCGTTGCTCTCAGCCTTTGATGACCTTTGCGTGTTGCTGCTGTGAGCAGAGTGACCCGGCTGTACTCATTAAAACCAATGGAACGGATCATTCCCCGCTAATTGTTTTCCACTGACAAATGGCTCCTCTGACTCCCGAAGACTGCTGCAGGGGCCCTGCCTGCCTAGGGCACACTGACTTCACTAATGAGAACTGCCGGTCTTTGTGTGTGTGTGTGTGTGTGTGTGTGTGTGTGTGTGTGTGTGTGTGTGTGTGTGTGTGAGCAGCAGCTCTCTAAATGTATGTCTGTGAATGCATAAAAGTGTGTGTGTCTGTGTGTGTTTGTGTACACTGTATTTGGTGTGCCAGTCTCCCTCGCTGTGCACTGGCATGTGGAAAGTCGGAAACACTGCTACATTAGGCTCAACATAAGCCATTAAGGCATTTTTCTCTTGTCAATCACCCTAACACCGAGATATTGTTAACAAGCAAAGTATTGTATCTAACTGCTTAAAAAGTCATTATTTACAGCCGAACACATTTCATGGACGTGTGCATGGCAATCATTTGGGTATTCTAAAGGTAATTTTGCCTTCATTTGCACTGCAGGTAAAATATTTTTTACTATGTCAGCTTTAGGATGGTTGTCATCATTAAAAATCAGGTACAAAATACCGTGATGCACCTTTTCCCTAAACTTCCTGTCTCCCTGCTGTGTCTGTATTTATATTCAATTTGTTTCATTCATGCAGATATACAAAGGGTCATCTTTATCCAAAACTTACTTCAAATTAAACAATATCGAATAGGCCTTCAGAGAAACACATAAGCATTTTTTTGATCTGTTTGCCATATTGACAGGAGTGTCTATCATCTGTGATTCCAAAAAATAGAACCATTTTATGTCCTTAAACTACCCTGAGTGAGGTTTGGGCACCAAACAGGATCAAGCTTTGGAGATAAAGAGTTGTCCTGCACGCTTCCCCTTGGTGCCGTCAATATACCACACACACCTTTCTCTCCAGCCGCCGTCCCTCTCCCTGCTTCCACCTGTTCCATGGTCTACTGGGTGACTGAATCCTATTAGGGGACACCGCTCAGCACCCCCAGCCCCTCCCCAGCCGCACTACCTGGCACTAATCCATCAGAGGGGCAGTCAGGCTGTGCACCTCCTCCGCCACCACCCATCCCCGATACCCGCCAGTGCCCAGTGCTGCAGCAGAGGCCCCAGCTGGGGGACCGCCAAAGCTCGGTCGTTATCGGATGACGGATAGCTTCATATCAGGTGTGTAAAGCGAGCAAGTATTGGAGAGGGCCATCTGGCTGATGATTTGGGGGAAGTTGGGAAGTGGGGTCTGCAAGTGAGGTATAGCACGGCGGGTGATGATGATGGATGGGGCCAGGAGCGTCGCCGCCAATCACAGCCAACCTTTGGCAGCTATAACACGGATATTTGTGGGTTTCACAACCACAAGCATGCAGGCATGGTTAAACAATAGCTGTTCACTACACCGTCCTAATATTTATTATGTGCACACAGTCCCACTAACTCCACCTCACTGATGTCCTCTTGCTACACGAATCATTTACCGTTTTACATCTTTTTTTTTTATCAGCCATACATATTTTCCCCTTTCCTTTCCTTGCTTGTACTTTTTGCTGCTCTCAGTCAAAGCAAACATCTCATTACCTCCGCCAAGGAGGTTATGCGATCGGGTCCGTTTATTTATTTGTCTGTCTGTGTGCGTGTCTGTGGACAGGATTTCTCCGAAACTACTTGTCGGATCTTCATGAAATTTTCACCAGAGGTGGATCTTGGCCCAAGGAAGACTCCATTCAAATTTTGTGTTGATCCGGATAAGGATCTGGATTCCGGATCCGGATTTAGATTTTCCAACTTTACCATCCACATCTTCCCTTGGCGGAGGTCAGAAATCTCGGATTGCTCTTGTTCTAATGTGCAGCGGCAACACTGAAAATTCAATATGTGATGTGAACTAAGGCATTTTTTGTTGATGGCTTCCTATGAAGTTTGATGAATGTCACAGACTCCTACTGACCAAGTCTTGCTTGGTTTAGTTTTGCATAGCCAGACCATTTTGCAGAACAGGATGGTCATTGTCATTTTGCTATGAGAGGGGAAAAAAAAACATTGGAGCTTAACCCATGATGCAGCAATGGTGTCCCTTCAAAATAATGACAGGAAACTATTTTGGTGGAACATTAGGATGCAGGGAGGCCAGAACTGTCGCTGAAATTGCAGATTCGTCGAATTGAAACTAGCAGGGCTACCTTACTGTTTGATCCAAATCATCTGCAAATCTTGAATTTTTCAGATTGTTGCATTCCTGTTGCTTGCCAAAGTGAAGAGGATTTTGAAAATGGCAACATGCAAATAGCAGAAAGTGAGCAGATAAAGACAGGAAATGCACAACCCACTGTAGGTTTATTTTTCCAATCTACATCCTGTGAGTCAGATGACATTTGGTTAGATAGTGTGATGTAAGCAGCAATCAAGACACTGAAGCCTCATCCATTTGTTGAGAGTGAAGGCAGTAAAGACACAGCAGCAGTGTTGGACAGTAATGCCAGTAACATGCAGTATAGTGACTTCTTTTTTCAGCAGTGATGCGGATTGTAGTTTGATTGTAACACTTGGTATATTACAGTACACATTCATTTGCGTAAAACAACAGATAATTAATTAATTATTCTTGAGCAATTTAAGAAAAATCTTGAATCAAGAATCACAAATAATGAGGAGTTACAAGAGAACAAACTACTACAGGTACTATCTTAATGCATTTTAGGTGTCAGGCTATGATTCAGTCATTGATATATGTGACTCACAGTAACTCACTCTCATTTTCTTCATCAGTGACGATTAATACACCACCTGATTCTAGCCGTGCTGCTTGCTGTATTATTCTTAAATGTTGTTTTCTATCTCTGCATGTTGAACACAAATATAACAACAATAAATAATGCAGTCATCATGCTATCTCCAAACACAAATATGTGAAAATTAAGAGCATAATTATTTCCTATTATTGTTTTGATGATCTTGTTTAATGTTAACGATGAACGCAATGTTTTTTCATTATATTACTCGTACATCTGAGGGCATTAAACGTGGCCTTGCACAGCAAGAGTAAACAGTGGAAGTGTGCTCTCGAGTCGGTGAAAAGTCAAGAACACACTTCTGTTTGTAAGACAATGGATCAGTGTTCGGTGGCTAATTACTTTCTGTGCTGGAGAGGAGTTCCATCAGTTGAATTCCACTGTACACTTGTTTCACCAACATCCAGCGACTCCGTGGATGATTCATCCACTGGGAGAAAACAAAGGGATTAGCACAGCTGTCGAAAAGAAGCTATGAGGGTAAGAATTACAAAGGGCAAAACCTTCACTGAAATGGAAATGCCTATACTGCTTTTTTTTATAAGTGAATTATTTCATGCCGGATGGAGTATGTTGGGAGCTTCTGGGGAATTTATGACTGTATATGTCTATAAGCTGTTAATGCATATTTTTAGTTATAACACGTATAAAATCCTATGGATATGCTAAGTATATCTGGCTTTTTAGTTTGCCCCTTGCAAGTGGAAAACCCTCCTGAGATGTATTGTAAAGGTCTCATCGACTGAGTACACTTCCAGTTGTTAAAACACGGTCCTGTCTTGGCAAATTAATTCACTCCATCATCCCCGGTGTAAAATCGGGTCTCAACTTTCCGAGGTTCTGCTCCCTTCGAAAAAACAGATTTTCTGTCAGGCCGGCTGACGAGTAAAGCAACAGAACAGTTCTTGCATCTCGTTTCCCTTCTTCTTGGCTGTCAAAATTTTCTTTTTTCTCTCCACGACCAGAGGGAACACAGTGGAAGTGACGAGGAGAGGAGGAGATGAATGAGGGCAGAGGAGGTGTGGTGGCAAACAAGCGGGGAGATGTAATCTTCTCACGTGTTCGGATCAAATGCACATGGAAAGCTACAGCACCTCAAAGGATTGTGGGATACCCTCCAGGCCCCAGCAGAAGAGCAGTGACAGACGTATGTATCTGACATTTTGAGATTTGATGGACACAGAGACAATATGATACGGATATCCACATTTTTCCATATTTTTTTGTGCACTTCCTCAAAGAAAACATTATACTTAAATGTAACATATTCATTAGCATGGCAACCTGTCCGTTTGCTCATTAGACATGAAGTTTGTTCTGTAATTTACCATGACATAGTAAGTCATCGTTATCTGCTGTGTGATTTGAAAGTTATTGCTTTACATGTTTGCATGCTGTCAGGATGTTTAGACAGTCTTCTGTAGAAGTTGGAAACACTCATTTACATTCTCATGGAAGAAAGTGAGGCTGTCAGTTTTTGCCCACTTAGTTTCTGCTCCTTTGCGGCGAGCCAGAAGGTGGGTTGAATTCCATAATACCCCAGTGAGTGAGGAAGATCCCTTTCTAGACACTGTACCTGCATAAGATGCTGCACTGCAGCTGCTATTCCATTATACAGCTCTGTCTCTGTTCCTCTCTGCCTCAATTCATTCCCATCTCTGTCAATGAAGGCCTTAGTTTGATTGGTTGAATTTGATTT
Source organism: Acanthochromis polyacanthus (assembly GCF_021347895.1). Lineage (NCBI taxonomy): Eukaryota > Metazoa > Chordata > Actinopteri > Pomacentridae > Acanthochromis > Acanthochromis polyacanthus. Next base: position 32,416,152 of record NC_067123.1, on the reverse strand, counting down.
CTACTTTTATACTTGGTGAGTTTTAGAATAATATGTATGTCATGTCATATCGAAATATTTCATTATTTTGTGACAGGAAAGGCTGTTTTAGTTCAGTTCAGTACTGCATGTATGTGCATTAAACCTCCATGGCATGTTGATGATGGAATGAAAGTGTCATGCCATTTGGTAGTAATATGACAGTTTAAACAAAATATCTCCAAATATTTCAGATATTAAATTTGAAGCAGTTATCAAAATCCCTGACTCATTCAATGAGTACATTCCTAACAAATTAACCTTGCAAGGGCATTCAATAAACGCCATGGTTTTTCCCTTGACAGACTGACACTCCCTGTCTCTGTCAATGCTAGTTTTTCAGATTCATCGAATATTCACTCGCTGCTGAATCATTTGAGGACAACTGCAGAAGTTCCTGTTGCCTTGGACTTGACTCTCATGAAAGAATTTACTTGCTGGTGCGCCCCAATTTTCTCTTCTTAATGAGTTTTTCTACAACAATTCAATCTGCAGAGCAATGCTGCTATTCAGAACACAAATGAATGTCCTTTTTTCCGGAAACATGGCATTTACAAAATGCACTCTAATTGGTGTTGTGTGTGAATTATGCTTTATGCAAAACTGGAGTCTGTTTGCATGTGTTGTTTTGCTCTAACTCTATCACCAAAACAAGACAGTTGACTCACAGTTCTGCTTGCTGTGGATTCAGTTGATTTGATACTTGCATGTACACTTTTTAGCTTCTGTAATGTCTGTCCAAGGCAACTATTTTTAAGGTTCAGGTCAGGTAAAGATCATGGTTATGTTCTATAAACCTGGGCTACCTTCTGCCTTGCTACATATACTGATCCACCACAACATTAAAACCACTTGTCTAACACTGTAGGTCTGCTTCATGCTGCCAAAACAGCTCTGACCCTTCAGGCCATGGACACAGGAGCTCCAGGGGAGTCCTGCGGTGTTTGGCACCGGGACTTTGGCAAAAGATCTTTTGGGTCCTCTGGGTTGCAGGGCTTCTGTAGATTGGATTAATATCTGTCAAGGTTGGAGGCCAAGTTGATGCCTTATGCTCTTAATTGTGTTGCTCAAGACATTCCTGAGCAGTTCATGTGCTGTGGCAGGGAGCATTGTCGCTGTTGGTGTCAGGGAGTGTCATTGCCGTTGGCCTATGTGTGTGGTCTGCAAAAGCACAAGAAACATCCACATGAACGGCACAACCCAAGGTTTCTCAGCGCTGCAACAAAATAATCATGGCGTGTCAGTTCTTTTAATGTTGTGGCTAATTGGTGTATAGGGCGAAATACTTCCTGAATTTGCCTTGAACATAGACACTGTCATTCTATTCCTTCATATTGTAGTTTTACTATTGACATCTGTGTCTATACACACAGTATCTACTCCAAAAGCTGTTGTTTTTCCTTAAAAAGTAGCTTCTTCCAAATACTGTTTGAGTTTTTCATTTACCAATCCATGGTTGGAAGGATGATGGGCAAATTAGTGATTTAGCACAGTATGTAATCTTTTCATAACTTCTCTCCACTCTTTTTAACAAAGGGGACTAAGTATTCGTCGTTCCAACAGATGGCATCTCAACAACAGAATGGAAGTCATGAAACAACCAAGTACACGCTGTACTGGAAATGACAACGGGCAGATTGAGAGTGCAGTCATAGACCAGAAATCACAATGCAGTAATGACTCACACATCTGTGACAGAAAGAGTTAACAACGCTGTCGGTGCTGCTCGTTGAATGCTGTCCCACTCTCCTGAAGGGATCGGTGAAGTTGGGGGACATTTTCAGGAACAGGTTCATGTTGTTGGGCACAATGTTGGACGATCTGTTGTACCATGATGTCTGAAACTATTTCTCAGATGACCAATAGTGGACTTGTGTACATTCTAGTACAATTTCTCATCTTTCTCTTCATTTGTGAGATTCTAAATTTTGTATGAAGCTGCAAATTAAAGGTGGTCTTTTAGAGTTACTAGTAAAAGGAGTGTCTTTGTGCTGGTCACTCTATCTAATCATTGCTCTTTTAAACCCCACCTGACCAGGGTTTGGAGTAACTCGGTGGTGGAGAGTTTGTCACAATTTAAACAGATTTAAAACTTTTTGTGCACCATTGGCTAAATTTATTTATTTTTATCCAGAACAATTGAAATGAGACTTGTAGGTTTTTCTCTAACTCAGAAAAGAAGATTAATTGCAGGTTGCATTTATATTTTTGTTCAGTGTATATTATGATGCAGAAGTGTCCAATATGAACACAACTGATAGGATACTATTCCCTCTTTGTCTTAGACAGACCTAGCAATAACAAAAAACCCTTTAGCTGCATTGTTAGAATAAAGACACATTTATTTTGCAGCAAACACAAAGACTTTGCATTTAATTACTCGGTACATAGTGTATAGTATAGTATACTATAGTATAGTGTTAAATAGTATTGTATGATGTGGCTGATGATACAAAAGTAACTTGGCTCCAAAGTGTCAAATATTTAAACAGGACTGAGCTGAGCTTAGCAGAAACTCGGGCAGAGCACTTGTCACTCTTTTGTTATAATGATATTCTGCGACTGGCATCAGTTTTTTTCAAGAGGCTTCACAATCATCGGCTAATTCACAAGCTTGTGGCAAGTACTGCCCAATCATCTCTCATGACTTATGTGCTGTTTTTCACGTTATTGATTCAACTAAGCTTCCTGTGTGTTTATTAAAGGCAGAATCCTGGTTGCCGTTGTGTTCTTTGAGAGCTCCGTCAAAGAGCAGAGCCTTTACCACCGCTCCTACCTGCTCAACCACTTGCTGTAAATACTCTTGATGTACATGTAATTGACTTTAATTGAGATACAACCTTTTAAGCTTCCACATCCCCCCCCCCCCCCCCCCCCCCCCCATCCTCACCCTGTTTATGTAAATGTTCCAAATAGGTCAGAAACACAACACTGGCTAAGCTCCTTTACTTTAATTGCTTCTCTTCCTCTTATCCTCTTGCTTTTGTCGGCTGCGGCGTTGATGATGTTGATGCTAGGCTGCTTGGCCTCAGGCAATGTTGATCAAATGCCAGGTAATTACAGGGATTTGAATGGCACTTGTTTACTGTCAACGCTAAACTTATATTTGTCTCATTCTGTCTTTGTCCCCGTGCACATAACATGACCGTGCGTGTGTGTTTGTGAGTGTTTGTGGGCGTGTGCAACTGTGTTACAGGTGGCCGCCCAGTAGGTGGGAAAATGCAGGAAGTCTGCTTGTCTGTGTCCACATGTATCAGACGCAGCATGTTTTTCCCTTTCAGAGGCGAGGTATCCTGTGTGTGTGTGTGTGTGTGTGTGTGTGTGTGTGTGTGTGTGTGTACGTATGTCGCCGATCACACTGGGCGGTTGACTTCCAGGAACCCCTGCAGCAAAAACAGGCACTGTGTGTTTCCTGCTCTCACACACCATTATCACAGGACACACACACACACACACACGGATCATTGCCCTATTCTCTTTTCCCCTCGCAGGTTTCCTCAACGCCTATCCTTGTGCCTCCGGCTGTCAAGATGTTTCGCTGTGATTGTCATGAGAGAACTTGCTCTCCGGGAGCAAACCGGAGGACACAAACAGGCGAGGAGTGACGGCATCCTTGTGATTTCTCTGACCGCATTAGGTTTGCTCACTTCGAGTGGGCACATTACTTCTGCACCTTCTTCGACCTTTTGTGCGTCTTATTCACAGACGACCTTTTTTTGTTTGCTCTCGGATATGAACTCACCGCAGACTTCCCTTCTTCTTTCATTTCATCATGAATCAGTATCTTCTCCCCTCATCTTATCATTCAGTATTCCTCCCTTCCTTTTCCATTCCTCACCTTCTCTCAGTGTATCCATTCGCACATCCTAACACCCATCCTTTGCCTTTTGTCAGAGACAGACAAAAGGACCCAGACAGGAAAATGTAAGTGGAGTCCAAGTGCTGGAGACTGTATCTACCCATACTGCCTTTGAGAACACAATGTAACCCACCGCTGAAACACTCCAGATGACAGGGGAGAGATGAGAGGGAAGGAGGGAGGGAGAAAGATGAGAAAGAGAAGAGAAATGCACGATGGCACTGTTGCAAACAGTTGCTATTAATGGCATCATCTTTTCCCCACAGAGATCGCGCTGAGGGAACAATGAGCTCTGAGTTGATGGTACGCTCACAATTCACCGAGTGCTTTACATACAGTACAGGACTGGCAAAGTAGTAAATGTTGCTTTAGTTGTAATGAAGCCAATAAAAAACAGCGATTAATATTGCTTTTCAAGTGTAACCAGTGTGTAGGATGGAATTAGAAGCCTTACAGGTGAGTGAAATCTGGTCAGTTTTGCTAACACCACCGTAATGTTGGAGCCAGAAGCACCACTGTATGAGCGCTATAGCATGGATTAAAACTGAAATAAATACGATAGAATGTTTTATGAGATGTTATGAACGGGCAATGGTGCATGACTTGTTCAACCATGCAGTTCAAGTGGACCGGTTGTTATCACCGAGTTGTAAACGTAGCTTCTGCTCTGTGCTTTCACTGGCTCTGCGGGCGAGATGATTTCCAGATGGTCCGGGGAAAGTGTTTGCCTTAGGTTACTGCAGGCCAGCCTGCCTGTGCCTTTTTCAGCTGAGGGAAAGATAGAGATGCAGTGTGAGTGTGTGTAAAGTGCAGACATGTCTTTGCACACACACACACACACACACACACACACACACACACACACACACACACACACACACACACACACAACCAGCTCCTCAAGCATTCAGCTGGCTGGTTCCAATCCATGACACTCCGCTGCTGTGTCTGCAAGTGGTTCTCAAAGCAGAGTCCAAGGACCACTGGGGGTCCCCGAGGGAAAAAATACATAAAATAAATAAACATGAGTAACAAATTTCCCAAAAGTCTGCACAAGAAAATGCAAATTAATGGCCATTACTGCTTATGTGAATTTTAGGGTGCCGTTAAATTTCCGTCGAGATGGGTTTCCAACAAGATGACTCAGTGAAAAGAGCACCTGGCCAGATAAACAAAAACAACGCCGCCATGCAAATATGGTGTTTATGTTTATTTTGTGTATTACTTTGAGGAAGGTCAAAGTCTTGTCATTGGTCCACATAGATCAGATGTTTTCGTTTTACTTGCAAATCCAGTTTTTATTGCATTAAGCTCCATTTTGGTTTTATCGATACAATAACTCTCCCACTGCAGTCAAACTTCATCTTTTGTGGATTTCTTCTCTCAGATTTCTGGCATTTGCTCTCAAGTTTGATTTAGTTTTACATGCAAAATACAGTGACAGTTAAAAAAGGTTAAAGGAAAAGCATTTTGTGTGCATGTTTTTGTGCAAAGATTCAGGAAAGAGATAGTAACAAATATGGAATAACATGAGAAAAACCTGTAACCCAGCTGGCAGGGAATGTTGCCAGAACTTTGGCTAACATACATACCTACAAGTTGTGTTAATGTTTTACATTTTAACCTAATGATCAAAGACTGTTTCAAGCATAGTTATGTCCTCATGAGGTTAAAAGTTACCTAAGACTCAGGCAATGTTTGGAGGAGGTTGTTAAGTTGAGTTAGACCAACATTTAAAAATGTTTTGAAGATGTTGTCGAAGCCTCAGATGGTGGAATGTTATTTCTGAAATGTTAAATTTCATTTTCTTGCAATATTCTGGGGATGTTTTGGTGATATTGATGAGGTAATGTCTTCAGAAATGTCCCCACAATATTAGATGATAACAAAAGAAGAACATTGGCAATGCAACATTTTGAACTTATTTTGAACATTTGTAGAATGTCTTTACAGAACTTTAAAGACTTTAAGAAGAATATTCAGAGATGTACAAAAAAATCACACTAAAAGGAACTTTGCAGAGCTTTGTCAGAACAATCTTAGAATGAAAAACAAAAATTGTAGCTTGTAAGACTTTGGTGATCGACAGCTGAAGCCTCATTTTGGCTCGGGTTGAGCTTTAAAATGCACATTTGCATTAATGACAGAATTTTGACACAATTGCGTTACATGTGAATGTGTAAATGTAAAGTTCATGGGATATATCATTTTTATTAAAAGTAATGTTTTATGTTCATTATGGTCATGTCTTTGCAAATTCCATAATTATTTATTATGGAAACAATCACTTATTCATAAAAAATGACTTGATATCAACTAAATAACCGTCCGAATTTAATAACAACCACCTTCTAATTAGCTAAACAATAATAAAATGAGCTTATTTAAAATAGTTTTGACTGTGTTGTTTTGATTAAGTTGGCATAATCATGACAGATATTTCTTTTTTTGGCAATATATCAAATTTTATATGGAAAATAGCAAATTGTATCTGTGTCCGAGATATCACTTTCAACTAAGTTACAAAGACACCTCTCAAGGAAGTGTGTTGATTCCAGATCACATGACCTGCTCCACATGATGTCATTTCCTCCTGAAGAAAAGACCGACAAGACTCCAAGGCTTTCTGACTTATTTAATATAAAGCAGTGTTTGAGTCAAGTGTGGATTCATGGCATGTCAACAGGTTTACTACAATATCTTTATAAATAACTTTAAATTTTACTCAATTGTATATATAATATGTAGAAGAATCTTTGTGTAAAAATGCCATGTGGTGTTTGGTTATAGGCGGCCATGTTGATTTTAGGCCTGAAAACAGCAAAAATGTCAACTATGATACCTGCCAGCTATGTTACAACAAGTCCCACACTTAAATATTGACCCAAATATTGATTGGAGACGGACTGGAAAAGTCACACACCAGTCCTTTAATTCTCCACTAATATTTAAACAAACAAAAAAAATCTCCTGCGCCTTTGAGGAGAGCTTCATTAGAGGTGATCTCCCCCGGAGCTACTTGACGTGGAAAAGCTTCAGGAGCCAGTGGTACAAAAGAAAACACTTCGACTTGACCTGACCCTGCTTTTTCCAACCTGTTTTAGGACACACAGATGCTGGCTGCTGCCCAGTCGCCTCCTCCTCCTCTTCGTCCTCCTCCTCCTCAGCAGCGCTTCAGTCCCGCCCATCGCCACCTGGCTCTGCTGCGCACCGCCGACTGGAGGCAGAGCGCCGCTACTCCTCTTCCCCACGCCAACGGAGAAGAAGCACAATACAAGGAGACCGAGGGTGTGTGCGTGATTTTTTTCTCATACTTAAAAAAAGCTGTTTTTTTCCTTTCCGGAACTTAAGGGATTTTTAGAAGAAAAGTGCGAAGACGGGTAAAAAAGAAGAAAAAAGAGAGAGAAATCAGACGGGTGCCCTGCGCAGTACAGCATCCTCCCTCTGCATCTCTTTCTCGCCTCTCCTCCTTCTTTGCCTCTGCGCTTTTTTTTACAAGACTCCCGGCTCTCCCACCCTGAATATCCCCAGTGACTGATCACTTATTGCGAGCCGCGAGGTGCCCCCTTTTTTCCTCTCTTTTTTTGTCGGAGTTTGAACCACATTTCTGAGCTGCTGGAAGTACACCGCCAGAGCCCCTGAGAGCTGGCTGGACTCTGTAGTTTTCGTCTTCCCGTACACAGGCGGATCATCGAGGGGACCTTGCGCGGAGTCAAAAGGACTGGAAATTATTTTGCCTCCTCACATCGACGTAACGCATGGTGGGAATTTCTGCCTCTTTTCAGTGTAAGTGGCCTCTTTCCCCTCTTGATATAATGCTTATGTTCTCTCCAGTCACGCCTCGGTGGAGTGTGTTGTGCCCTGATAGGGACATATGTTCGCCAAAATACGAAAAAAATATCACCAAGTAGCTGCTGAACCATTTAAGAAACTGACATTTTCTTATTTGTACTTTGTTTCATGCGTTTTAATCAGATTGAGTGTGGCTCTTTAATGCAAATTCGGCGTTCATTTGTGTAAAAACTGGCATTATTTTTTGAATAAATGTCGAAAGAATACTATTTTTTATTGTCCTGGATGAGCTGTGATGGAAGATCTGTGGCACAAGCCAACAATGCATCTGCTGTGCGTAATAGTGGATGTTTTAATAAACATAATTAATACTAATGGGGAGACAGGGTGAGCAGGGAATGTTGGATTCTTGCTTTTTTTGCTGCTACTAAATAAATCAAAAAAATTAAAATATTCCTTTTATTGTGTCTGGAAAACCCCGTAATTGATGGATGTAATTAGATTCCCATAATTTGCTGGTCCAGATTGTTATTTTGGCACCAGCAGATCTCAGCTCATGAGCTTGTATCCAGGATGGGCTGTGTACAAGCGGGCAACAGGCAACTTGTATCCGTGGGTCAAGTTTGGTCTGATTCGAGTGGAGCAGCATCAAGTGGCAAAGCTTGGAAAATGCACACTTTTGTGCTAAAGTGAAACTTGTATCACCACCTCTTAGTAAACAGAAATGATTCACGCAGTGTTGAGAGTTTAGGTTCCAAAAATCGGAATTACGCACACGCTAATTTGCGTAATTCTGCCTGTATTGCTGAAATGTGTGCCAAATATTTAGCAGTATCCTTTAGGAAACGCATTCTGGAATTCTTTCCGAAACATTGTGGTTGTGGATGTTTGCAATTCTGGATAACTTTGCCATCCTTCTGTTTTCGTGGAGAGCCGCCGCTGCCTCTCCTCCTCCTCCTTCTCCTTCTCCTTCTCCTTCTCTTCGCTCTCATCTCCTGCTCGGGAGTCCTGGAAAGCATTTTTCAGAGAGGACTTTGCATTTCAGAGTTTGCATTTGAAAACATCCTCCGGAACGCTGACACAACTGTCAAACGCATCTTCTCAAACCCGTGTGAAGTTTCCATCTCCTCCCACTGCGACCTTGTCATCATCACATAACCGAAAAGCGCAAGAAAAAAACAGAAAACAGATTTTTTTTTTTTTTAATGGACTGGCGTACGGTTGAAATTAAAGGCTTCGGGCTATATTTTACTCCAGTGGGAGTCTTTCTTTTTTTTTTGCTCTGTTTGGGAAAACAGCAGACATTCGGGTTTAGGGAGGGAGGCTGCTATGGCACAACCTGCTGTCGATGCCCGACTGTTCTCACGGCTCAGATTAGAGAGGGAGGAAAATATCTCCTGGAAAACCACAGAGTTTTGGGCTTTTAAAAAAAATTTTACGCATGCCAAATGGTGCCATGCAAAGCTTTGCAGGGATCCAAGAGAGTGTTAACTTCTCCCTGAAGCCCTGCAGAGGTAGTCTTTGATGAGTTAAAAATAGATGACAAGAAGTGGAAATTGTCTGTGAGGAAGTTGAATTGATAAAAAGGTGATGGATGCAGCAAAATGTGAAAATTTCATTCAATCCAAGTCCTGTCCTGGTGCATTCCTGCTGGTTATTTTCTTTCATTTTTTCATTCCCTATCAATTATCATTATAATTTACTGCAGTGTTCCAAGCCACTTGCTTATCCTGGCTGTCATTTATTGTGTCATCTGTTGTTGTTTTTTACCCCACTCCCTGTTCTTTTACCACTGGGACTTCCATTAAAGTGGTGACTTGACTGAAAAGACCATTACCTGGAGTGTGTGTGTTTACAGAGATAAAGAGAGAGAGAGACAGAGATGGTGGGACAGGGAGGGAGAAGGAGTAAATGAAAGGTAAACAAAGCTGGTGATGAGGGGAGAGCGAATGATAAGTGCTGTTTGCAGGTTATCACTGCGTTTGTGTGCAATTGTGTATGTGTGTGTGTGTTGTGTGCGCTGTATAAACAGGCTTGTATTGAGGATAGCTGCTAAACTCTCTGTGGTCCAGGGGCTCTGCTGCAGCATCAGCTAGCACTTCCAGGAGGCCATCTGCCCAGCCACCAGCCTGCCTCACACCTGTTTTCCCCTCCCCTCCCGCCTCCCCCACCGGCTCTCAGGCTATAGGGTCAAACGCATCAGACCGCTGCTCACACACATGGACGGCCTTGCTGCAAAAGTGATGGCAACCGTTTTATTCTCGCCTAGACTCGCACAAACACTCATACGCACCCCTGGTTAGCAGTCTGAGCAAGTGATGCTGAAAAAAAAAAGACTCTCGCATGCAATGTGCGGCGCAGATGACACACACCCATGATTTGCATTTTTTCATCCTTTAGCGCATTTTGATGTTAACCGCAGCTAATGGCTTTCCTACTGCTTTCTAATGCGTCCAAATGCAAGCTTTTAGATCACAGAGACAAACAGTGAATTACTCTTGTATCAGAAGGACAAAACAAAACAGCAGCGAACACAGATTTCCCCCCCCCCTTTAGCACAGAGTCACATTGAGGCTCCGGTGCTGTGATGTAATTACAAAGCACTTCTTTTAAGTGTGACACACAGACGTTTTGGACGCACTCCAGGTTTGCTATACGGTGAATAAGTGATGATGACTCAACAGAGTTAACATGCATGAAGCCCATATAAACAGGAGCCTGACGATGACCTGTGTGGCTCAGCATCGTCACCTGTGTTGTCGCTAGCGTGCTTTTGTTTGTGCTTTTTGGTTTTGTCCCTTTTTAGCACACAAAAGTGAACACAACACCGCTCGTTTGTGTGGTGGCTGCAGCCCATGTCATAAATTATGCATCTTCTCATAACGTTTTGGTTGTTTGTGCATTGTATAATTCAGCAGTTTGAATAAGTCCTGGAACTGCTATAATATTCCTCATTGTTTCAACATACTAATGCTCAATTGCATAAATGTGTACACAGATAAAGATGGCAGAGCGTCTTGAGTGCAGGTTGGGTTTGAAGCAATGTAGTTTGAGGCCAAATGTCAGCTGCTGAACTGGATACTAAAACCAGTGTTCCATGCACTGCTTCAAGATGTATAGATCTGTTCTGATTATTCAGAGCCGTCTGTTACCAAGTCCCCGAGTGAATTATAGATGGAATCGCAGTGTGTGTGTGTGTTTGTGCGCACGCTTCCACACACATGCCACTGTAGATCGATACGTCTATTGATGGTTATCAGTGAGAGGGCAGTTCTCTTCACTGCTTATTGAATTTCATCACCCATGAAAGAGCAGCAGTGGTATAAAAAGGACTCGCAGGTAGGTGTGTGTGTGTGTGTGTGTTGCTGCGAGTGTGTTTTATACGTGGTGTTTGTGTGCGTGTTCACAAAAGCAAGAGGTTTTGTTTTATTGTAGTTGTGAGTTGGCCTTTACAGGGGCTTATTTAATGTCAAAGTCAACAGTGAGCACGACAAACTGATTTTATTGGCCTTGTTCGTGTTTTTACTCCAGATAACATGAGACTTATAGGGCGAGTGAAGAAGAGGCCAGCAGGGCAGCGTCTGACAATTAATCAGGGTTCATGAAGGTTTTTACAGCTCAAGCCACTTAGGAGACGAAGAAATCAGAATGATTGTTTCCTGAATGTGACCAACTTTATTTCTCATCCTTTCTGAATTGTGGCGGAAACATTACCGAGGAGACAGACGCACAAGCAGCAGGAGACGTAGTTTTTCTGATGTTTAGGTGGAAAACTAGCTGCGTCCACCACATTCTGGGGTTCTCGGGCTAAATCGCACGCTGGCAGACGCGAGCGGGACAACATAAAGACACACACTGTCTCGCGTCGGCTGCTCACTCAGTCTCACTCTGTATATAGAGCGGGATTGAGTTGCTAATTAACTTTACTTTCTCTAACTGTATCGCTCACAGGCAGACTGCCACACACACACACACACACACACACACACACGCGCTGAAATCTCTCTCTTAGGCTCCTTCTCATGATGTCTGTCCCCTCACTCGCTCTCTCTCTCTCTCTCTCTCTCTCTCTCTCTCTCTCTCTTCCACTGTTTATTTTCCTGCCTCCATCTGGAGTCGGCTGATATTGTAATCGCCCTAATGCACATTGCCTTCCCCTCACATACACACACACACACAACACACACATACATACAATGTGCCATCCTGACAAGCCCCCTTTTCTTATTCCAAAAGATAAGCCACTGGATGTGATTGTATGTGTGTGTCTGTGTGCGATGTAAGCACACATGCAGGTGTCTATACAGTAAATCTAATGAGTACAAAAGGACACACACACACACACACATATACAAGAGTGTGTTTTTCCTCGCACTCAGCCAAAGGTAATGATATTGAATAGGCGCTTCTCAGTGATGTGGAGTGGCGATAATGTGGCCGAGTGAAGATGTTACCCCCTTATCGCTCACCTCCTCAATATTCACCTGTCACCCGATTTACATTTAAAGATTAGACAGAGGAAGGGAGAGGAATTCAGGGGTGGCAGGGCCAAAAGTGTGTCTGTTTGCACATGTTTGTGTGTGTCTTTTGTGAGCACCGGAATGAGCGGTAAAAGGAAAAGTGCATTTGAAAGAGATTTTTACTGCGCTGCTGTCTCTGTGAGCTTTTGTTTTGTGATTCCGCAGAGATTTGAGACGTTCTGAATGTGCACGCGCACACACACACACACACACATGAATACAAAAGCGCAGACAGGTTTGATTGATGGGACGTATGAGCTGTGAAACTGTGCGATTAGGAGGCTTTTTTTCCTCCCCTTCTCCTTCAGTTCACGAGAGGACAATTGCTGAAGAATAGACCGGCGTGCTTTGCTACCAGTCCATAAAATCTGACCATAAAAGACTTATTTTTTTTTGTCCTTGTGTGTGAGAGAGAGAGAGTGGGGCACAGGCAGACAGCTCTTAAAACAAACAAACAGGCAGAAAATTAGACAAATTGACAAAGAGAGACACAAAGAAAGAGGAAGCAGATAAGAAAGAGAAGGTGGGGAGAAACCTCACCTCAGCCCCGTCACGCTTTAGCGCTTTTAATTACCTCAGCAGAGGTTGCTTCCTCCATAAAAACTGTTACCGTTGACCTGCGTGAACATGTGAAAATAATTCTCTTTTTATCCTTCTCTTGCTGTATTTTCTTTTAAACAAAAAAGGACACAATTTACGATCACCACCCCGGCTTATCAGCTTGGATATTTGATTTACAGCTCGGTTCGCTCTCATTAATTTTGACGTATGGATTTGGACAGTACACTTTATGAAAAGGGCAGCCACTGGAGTGGAGCCCTGGCTAGCCTGGTAAAAAGAAGTGTAATTAAGATCAGCAGACAGGGAGAAAGAGAGAAAGAGAGAAGTGTGGATCAATAGATGCAGACAGTGGACCCTCTGTTTTTTTCCCTCCGAGTATTGACGTGCTCAGTCAATTACATCTAGAGAGAGGAGAAGACGGAGAGAGAGAGGCAGAGATGAGGATGTGGGAGGCTGTGTGTGCTCGGAGACAGGCCATGCACATATTGCCAATGTCTGTATGTGTGAGTAGGTGCAAACAGCTAGCACGCATCATGTGTTCCTTTAATATTCACAGTCAAATACAGTCTGCAGATCAGACACATCAACAGCTGGTTTAAGACTTCCAGCCTTTTATCCGCCATCAGCAGACAGCGCTGTTTCTGCTCCTTGCTGGTTAAAATCACACCGCCATTGCCAAAAAATAATGAGGCCCTTTTTCTTTTGTGGTTGAATTTGACTTGCATGATGGGTATTGTAGGAAGAGAGGGTTTCCAGCTGTTGTCAGTTAGTGTCACAGACAAACAGGGAGACGGGACAAAGGGATGCGGTCGCTCGCTCCATCTGATTGTCTTGTTGTCAAACCGACAGCAGGTGCCTCGAATGATAAACGCTGAGTGTCAATTATTTCGAGGAAGGGCCATTTTAGAAATTGGCTCCAAGAGAAAGAGGGAGAGTGGCAGCGAGGACAGTGGGGGTTACATAAAGAAATGGAAGGAGCTGGTCCATTTTCTCAAAATGGGGCCAAGTAAAAGCCCCATTTTGTTTAACTTCCAGCGTACCCTGCTTCTAGTGTACCTCTCCCTCCACATGTGCCCCCTTATTCCCATCTGGCCTTTAGTAGTCTCAATCATTACCAGCCACCCTGCAAAGCGTTTGTTTGCTCACATAGTCTTCACCGGCAACAAAACTGGAGAGGATTTTATCTAAACAAAGCTGATATTTGATGGCATTTCTAACTACAAAAGAGGGATTATGCTTTGAATCATCAAATGTGCCTTTTTCCTTGAAATTGATAACAAAAAAGCTCAGAATTTCTGTCTGAAAAAGGTGGTTAAGTAAAGACAGGTGTTGTAATTGAGCTGGACGGGGAGATGAGGTGTGAGACTATCTATCTATCTGTCTATCTGTTTGTCTGTCTGTCTGTCTGGTTGTCTGTCTGGCTGTCTATCTATCTATCTCTACATACATCTTCATGTCTGCTCAGTACCTGTAGTGTCATCTGATATACATTCATGACCCCAGCTGCTCTTATGGATTTGCGATTGACAGCCCTTTAATCAAAGCATCTGTTCTTCCACTCTGTTGTACTCTAACCATATGGACACGCCATCCTCAGTTGCGCATTTCATAGTTGCGTAGATGGCGGGTCTCCATGGTAACCCAACTCCTCTTTTAGAAATATGACATGAATAATGTTTTTGGCCTCACATGTGTCTGTAGAGCGGTGTACCTAGACATTTATAGTGTTTCATATCGCGTAAGTCTGCGTGGTTGCGGACTCGTGCATTCCCTCAAGTTTTATGGCTCACACAGTCGTGTTTGTCTTCAACTGTGCAATAGAGCCATTTGAGGAAGAATCCATGTTTTTTTTTTCTTCTTTTTTTCCCCCCCAAGAGTTAAACAGCTCCAGATTGCAGCGTATAGCCCTCTAGCCCTGGTAACGCTGAGAGTAGGTGCAGCTCAGAGGAGAGAGAAGGGCTCTCACGGAGCAATGAAAATCCAAAAGGGAGAGAGCGCATAAATCCATCTCCCCTTGTAAGGTCCGAAATTTTTTTGCAGATGTTTCAAGATGTTTGGCCCAAGTGATGGTAATTTCTTGCCCATCTGTCTTCTCTCCTCCCCCTACGTCTCTTTATCAACATCTGGTTTTCGGTGCGGCAGGGAAACAAGTATCCTTTATAAGCCAAGGGTTCCCAGTTCCCCCTCTGCTTGTGCTATTAACTTAACCTCAACTACTGCTCTCTCTCTGTGCACACATATTCACATATGCTAGCCATTAGAAAGTCATACCATTCAGAAAATGTAATAACTTTCAGTTAGAGGCGGAGATAAAGCATTTTGGCTTTTTTTGTTCGCTCTTCACTTTTTCCATAACTGAAAAGAATTTGGGGTTCTGGTTTTTATACCTTCCCTGTGAGAGGACAAATTACTGCCTAGATGTTAGTTTGAGGATGCTTTAGTGAGAGGAAAGCCCCTTCCCCTTAAACATTTGAGTAGTACCCCTGGGTCTCTGTCTGCACCTCCACTACACATTTAGGAGTGAAGAGCATAAAGCTGCCATTTAGGGGTGACAGGATCTGAGGCACTTCGCACCACTTCCCTTTGTAGGATTCTTTTTGGAGAGCGCACTCACACAAACATTTTTGCTGCACACTTTAGCAGCTCGGCAAAACTAAGATCTTAATTTGCTATTTCCTTTCTGGCAGCATTAAATTGTCCACATAATAATTCACAGCTGTGCAGAGGATCATGTATTGTTGTGCAGCTGCAACTTCATGTTTGCAAATGTAACTGTCTCACACATGGGCCCAAATGATGCATCATATGCACACACACACACACACATCTGCAAATGCACACGCCAAGCCGGTCTCTCACATGCTCACAAACAGTGGGTAGTTGAATATGCAAAGACACGCAGCTCAGCACCATATGGCAGAGTTGTCAATCTAAAATGAAGGCATGCCGAGCGTGCTTTGAGTGTGCCATGTAAGGTGGTGTACGGCGTTCTTGGTGTGTGTTTGATGGGGTGAGCAGGAAAAGATTGCATGTCATATTAACAGACAGATACACTCGCACACAAGTCACAATTCTCTGATTTCCGCTGCTGTTTCTTGTATGCATGAACACAACATACACACACTCTTGTTCCGCCACATACCCTTGTCCTACTTTTTGTCATTTAGTCGCTTAACAAAAGCACGCTGAGCTCATTGTTACTGCCAATTATGTTCTATTAAATCAGTGTTGTTCCTGTAACACAACACAGTGTCGCAAGATTTCATGAAGCGAGCATTAACACTAAAATACAGCCTCAAATGCACTTTAAGACCATAGCAAGTGGAAGGATTGAAAATGTGGTTATTTCCAGCCATATGCAACAAAAGTCAGGTCAGACAATGAAGTCGTCATCATGCCTTAGTGGTAAAACAAAAAGAAAGAATTGGAAACAATCTGCTTCAAAATTATTGTCTCTGTATTCAGACAAAACAAGACTCTTTTGATTTGCCACTTTGCCCAAGGCTACAAGATGCAGTCACACAAAAACATGTGCCCACCCATGACAGATGCCCCTAACTGCTGAGGAGACTAATGCATTAGTCGTGCACTGCCCCGGGCTTTTGCCTGGTAGGACAATAACAAAACCGAGTCACCAGCTGATCGAGGGCGGAGGACACGCACACGCTTGCATGTGTGTGTTTATCCTGATCCCATATTTATTTACCATTACCATATAAATAGGGTCACACTTGTAGCTAAATGCAGTCGATTTGTTTTATTAATTCAGCGCAGCCCCCTAACAAGCTTTTACCTGTTGTCTGTATCCATAGAGCTCCTCTGTATTTCAAATTGAAACGTTTGAATGTGGCGTTAATTTAAGTGGTTTTAGCCCGAGTGAACGAGCAAGTTGACGGTCGTGTTACCAACAGAAATGAAGACTGTTGAACCTGGTGTTTGCTGCTTTTGTGTCTTGTAGACCTCTGTTTGCTCGGTGCATTGAATGTGTGTGCATGTGTGTGTGTGTGTGTGTGTGTGTGTGTGTGTTGTTGGGGGCGGGTGGTATCTTCATGGGGAATTGATTGCAAAGGATTAGATTGTGATTACAAAAGGGGTGGGGAGCAGGAGCAGAGATTGGGGAGAGAGAAAGGTGAATGGTGACAAGCGTAGCAAGGTGACATGGGGAGAGGAGACGGGGAAAATAAGATATCCATCATGTGGGGAAATAAGGTGCAGCCTGTGGCAAAGTCACCGCTGGAACAAAGATGTGAACATTCTCAAAAGTGTCTTAAATGAAGAATATCAAGTAACAATCATGTGAGCAGTTTAGCATTAGATGTTCACTGTGGGCTAAACGCTTCTGTTTTTCGAGGGCACAGTCAGTAAGACTTGAGATACCAGCGCTCAGTTACACCAGTGGAAGTAATCCAAAGTGGAATCGTTGTGTTTTAGATTGAAAACCACATTATTCGACGGAGCGAGTGAGGTCTGCGTGTTTGTAGCTCTGATGTCAGCGTGTTTGCCGGTGCCAGCTGGAGAACAAGACCCTGAAAACAGAGAAAGTGGGAAACAGAGAAAAGCTAGTAGGACACATTTGTGAGTGCCTCTAAACTGCTGGAGACCGGTGCCAGAAGCCGCAGAGTCAAACAGCCATGAGAGATGGGAGGCAACGGCAGAAAGACAGACGGACAGAAAAACAGTATGCACCATGTTAAATAACATTTACGACTTTCCAAATTGCTGAGCTCGGATACGGGCTTCGGCTTTCTAGACCTCTAATGTGTTTTTTTGAGAGTCTGTCTCCTCTTTTAGTCCGCCAGTAACGCTACGCTGCCTGCGAGCAGAAAGCATTGCAGCATTTTTAGGAAAAATGACATATGAAATCCGTCAACCTATATTTAACTAGTCCATGTCAAGGAGTTCAAACAGCTAGTCTTAACCACATCTACATGCGAGCCACGGACTACTATACATAGCTGCTCTGCTGTAATAGAAAATTATAGTGCGACGGGAGATTACGAGGTTGGGAAAAATGCTGTATTGATGGTATGTGGAAGAGAGCTTGTAAAATGTGGCATAGCCTGCAACTAAAAGAACTTCGAGCTTTACAGATGATTGCCAGTGTGAGGCTGCCTTATTTCATGATAAAGATAGGATAGACAGTTGTGTTTTTTTTTAAGGGAACAAAAGACAAAACAGCCCCTGAATGTGTGCTGTAAAGGTAGCAATTTTACATGTACTGCCTCTTCTCATTTGAAATGTATGCTTTCATTCACACGCCACAAATTAAATCAAGAATATTTTTTAGATCCTTGCATAGCATAGAAACAATTTTAAGCTCAGATGGATTCAGAAGCACAAATATCTACCTATACATGTGCACGCACACACTCTGACATCCATCCATCCACTATAAACCATCAATTCCAATGCTGCTGAGTGCTTTTCATTTCGCATAGCATCTCTTTCTCTCATGTCTGACAACAGCAGTTATAGAGGAAGAGGCAAGGACAGTGTTTCCTTTTACCAGCCAGACACATGGTGAGTCTGGCTCAGGGCACAGCCAGTGAAGAACAGAAGTTACTCACAAAAAACAGACAACTCACTGATTCAGATCAGTCTTAATAAAACCATCACGTATAAACTGAAAGAGTTACTGGATCTGTAGTCATTATTAGCAATAAAGTGTGCTCCTCCTTGCACCTCTTCAAAATCCAGAGTCATCATTCTGTGCAAAAATGTACTAGGTGTATTTTTTGAAGTTCAGCAGTCATGGTTAGCCAATCAGTCCCCTGTGCTCTCGGCCTTTTTTCTGTCTTTCCTTTCTACTGCCTGCCATTGTCTCTTTATTCTTTTGTCTGCTTTTTTTCCTCTGTCACTCCAGCAATGACAGCCACCCAAGAAATGCTTTAAAAAAAGCACTTAGGCACTCACCTATCTTTGCACTGCAAGTGTATATTTGCATGTGCATATATGTGCACACACATGTGTGCGTGTGTCCTTTGACAGTTGGGAGAGCATGTCTGCTGCACTTGTTGTCATGGAAACAGTAGGCACCACATATATGCACTGTATGTGTGTTTCATTGGAAACCCCCAAAATAGAGCCAGGAGCAGATCTGGTCAGGACGACCAGGGCCGTGATCTGACTTCGTAATTCACTTCATCCAGTTTGTCTTCATTTTTAACTCCCATCGTTAAGATCAGAGACCACCGCCGCTCTGGATCAACTCACAGTTTGATGCCCCAGGCAGCGTCTGAGGAAGCCAGATAGGACAGTCCACTTACCCAGGGCAGAGCCAGGACAGAGGGGTCAGGTCCAAGGCCACTAGTCCCTCGACCACCTTCCAATCCTGTTTCCTCCCTTGATCAACCATCCTCCATCCGCCTTCCATCCCACGATCGCTGTTCCAGCTTTAATTACCTGAAAACAAGCAAAAACATCCTGGCCCCGGAGACAGAGGACTAGTGAATGAGTCTATAATGCGTTTGTGTGCTCATGTGCACAAGTTGGAGCATGTTCTTTCATGGGAACAAGACATTTATCTGAGCAGCTCAATACTCTGCTCCACACAGACACAAACACTGTCCCATTCACACACATCCTGACCCCGACCAGCCAGCCATCCCCACCCTGCTCTCTCTAGCTGCCTGGGTTCCCATCCTCTAGGCTCTCATCCTCTTCCCCTCCAGGTTCCTTCTGGTTCCCTTTCTGGTTCCTGACCAGCAGGGCTATCTCTGGATGGCCGGTGGTTCCTCTCATTCTGCCGGCCCATTGTGTGGTGAGTTGGGTTGGGCCCTGGGCCCCGGGGTCGGGAGGGGAGCCAGGAACGGGCTGTTCCTGTTACTGTACTAGTTAAAGGAACTGTGGCACCATGTCCATTAGTCCTGCGTAACGGCTGTGAAACTGATTTTTAGGGCTATTTTTGTGGAAACTGTCACATGCAAGTCAGTTGCTTCCCTCGTTTTGGGAGAGCTGTGGCTTTGATAAGGGGAATTGGGTAGTTTAATTGGATGCCTTGGGTCTTAAAATAACTTAATAACACAATTTGTTCCACAACTCTTGCAGGACAAATCTATGTTTTACATGTAGGAAATGCAGGCGAGAAATGAGTGCTTTCCTCTGGGTCAGGATTTAGTGGGTGAGAGACACATAGTGAAAAGTGACAGAAACAGGCACATTTACAAATACAGCTGGGAAATTTTTAACATTATTGAAAAGATAAAGCTGCTGTTGAAACATTTTTAATAAATTAAAGCGCTAACATCTTAAAACCGCTCAGATATGAGTACAAGTACATTGTAGGACCATTTTGGGACTTCTTTATCTATCAGGCAATAACCTCCAGCCTCAGTGAAGACCATGATATTCAATGGAGGCTCAAAAAGTCCTTCTATTTCCTGCACCCTTGACAGTAACCTTAAGCATTCTCGCCGTTATTGTCTTTGTCAGTGAGGTGACAATCTGATGAAAACACACAATTTACCACATGCATGGATACTTCAGATGATTGCACACGGTCTCTGGTTTGAAGAAACACACACACATTCATCTCACGCACACACATCCACAACCATCATGCCTTGTGGCAGCTCTCAGTATGAGCAGTCCACTCTGTGCTTGGCTCGTCGCGGCGTGTTGCAGGGAGTGCTACACTAGCTAGTGCACTCGGTTAATTATGACTGCCAAGCCAGGCTGTCACAATGATTCACTATGGAAAGAGGGGGGGGAGGGGGGGGAGGAGTTGGCAGGTGTACAGATGTATCGTTAGCGCCACCTACTGATCTGGAGAGATGAAAATAGCAAATGAAGAAAGACCTGTCAAACTGTTTGTCATCCTGTCTGTCCTGCAGCACGTTTTTTCCATTTTCTTGCTATCATCTGTTCTTTTCAAACCTCTCTTCTCTACCAGCTTCTGTGCCGCTCCTCAATCTTTCGGCACCCGTGGCACTTCCTTTTCTTGCCCGCTTGTTTTTTATTTTTCGTCCCTGTCACCACTTCTCCTGCCGATGTCAGTTTGGTGGCGTCTTGTGTACTGTTGCGACAACTTAAGCACTCCATTCATCTCATGTGATCTGTTACAGAGAGCTGTAAATGTGCGCTCTCTCCTTCTCCTCCTTCTCCTCTCCACTTTATCATCGCCGGGCAGATCAGATTGGAAGTGGGCCAAGTCACTCAGTGCTGGATAAATAGAAGGTGGCTGTGTGTGAGGATTTATAGGGCTGCTTGAGGTTGCCCGAGCAGGAACGAAATGGGGTCCTATTGTGTTTGCATGTACATCCTTGAGGCACAGTGGAAAGTGAATTCAAATTGCAGTTTCTTTGACTCTCCTTGTGAAAAGAATTCTTGGATATGTTGGTGAGTTTTCATCGCTGTAAAAAAAAAAAAAATCAAGCACCTGCACAGCGACATTGGATCAGTAATCTGCTGCTTTTTTTCGTCTTCTTCTTTTTGCGCCTTCAGGTGAGAAAACAAAAATGGTTCCTGTGCATAGCCATTAACAACTCTTACGACAGTTAAGCGAGTGGTTGGGAAGAAGCGAGCAGCTGAGATTGGGAGAATTTAGCAACCCATCCACCCACCCACCCACACACACACTCATACACACACTGACACACACACACACACACACACACACAGAGGCCCACACACATGCATGCACCCACAGTAAAAAAGTCATTTGTTCTACCTCATTAGCATGTATTGTGGCGAGCGGGCGTAACACACTGAAAGGTGAAATGGGTCCGCCATGAATAGCACACCAGTCGGCAGAGGAGAGAGGAGAGGAAAAGGGAGGAGGGGGGAGGGGGAGGAGGAGAACGACGGGGGAGGAGGGGGAGGGAGGAGAGTGTCCAGATGGCTGGGGACCTGCCGCACACGCAGGGAGTCTCTTGCTCGCTTTTTTTTCCTCTCTCTCTGCTGATTGCACCTTTTCGACTACGCTCACTTTCGCTTGCTCTCTTTTCTGCAGTTCGCTCGCCTTTTTCTCACTTCCATCAACACACACACACACACACACACGCACAAAGGCCAAGCCCATATGTAACCTCCCTTTCTCCGGAGTTGTTGTTCACATGCATCCATCGCGCACACACACACACATACACACATCGACTCTGAGAGGTAATGTGCAACCAGGAGACAGAGTGCAGTTGAGTGCAGCCCAGTGGAGCGCCTGTTGTGGCCCACTGCACTTCCACACAAGCTGGTCACCTTCTTTGCCCTCCCCTCCTCCTTCACGTCTCTTTCAATCAACTCCTTCTTCTTCTTCTCTCCATCCATCTTCCCACCTTGACCTTCGTTTTTCTGCCTTATAGCTTCCCTCTCTTCTCCTCTGTCCGCTTGAAGTGACACTAGCTTAGCTGATAGAATTCAAGATTCATATGGATTTGAGTTTTGTTAGATAACACCAACTCTCCCCCCCCATTTAAAACATTTTGGATACTTTTCACAAATCCTCCTTCTACAGTGTGATGACTGGGTGTACGACCACGTTTGATATGCAGCATGGAGACAGTTTCTGGCGAGTTACATCAGATTGCACTAAAGCTGAGGCCATCTTTGGTCAGTCGCAGGGAGGAAGAGCGCTGACGTATTACCCTGATGTTCCCTTTCTCCTTCTCTCAGCATCATGTACTACTGCCAGAATAACTGTTCATTTATCTTCCCATCTGTGTGTGTCTGTATATCAGTGTGCCAGTCTGTCACTGACTATCTCTCTCATCCTTCTTCTCTTGATTCTGCCTCCCCTCTCTGTCTCTCTCTCTCTCTCTTCTCTACGCTATTGCCTCTTTGCCTGTGTCTCTCCTTTAGCGTGTGTTTTCTCTGTGTGTCTTCTAGAGAATCACTAATGGTCTCCACTGGGGTGTAAACTGTGTGAGATTCTGTGTTTTCTGTAGGCTGCACACACACACACACACACACACACACACACACAGAAAGGCATTTAGACAGGGGTTAGTGTGCAACCAAGACAGAAGAGGGAATTGTGGAATGGAGGCATGACATGTTGTGTGTGGTGATGTGGTTTCGGTCCAAACATAACCTTCTATTTGCATACCTTTGCACCGTTTTGCTTTCTGCACATCGCTAGTTCTTTGCTCCCTTCTGTGCCATTAAATCCGCTCATGTCAAGTGGCCAGAGGATGTCCCATGGGACTACAATGTGTGTGTGTGTGTGTGTGTGTGTGTGTGTGTGTGTGAGCGAGAGAAAGAGCATTTTGTGTGTGTGTTTTGTGTGTGTCTCACTCCATCACCCCTGCTATTCAAGTGTACCTCATTGACTCATCATTGAGTTGGCCCTCCAAAGCCCTATTGAGTTTACCAAGTCTTCCACAAAAAAGTCACTCCCATTCTTTCTTATAGACCCCCCCACACTCCCCCCACACACACACACACACACACTCACACACATGCACAGGATGGCTCTGTTCCACACAAAACAGCCTTGATGCTCCATTGAAATCCCCTTAGCAAAACGTTTCTCTTCATCAGCATTGTGCGACCATTCAGTTTGTTAATGCGCCTGTTCGAAGAAAGACGTCTATTTTTTTTGTCTGATTTGAATCTGAGCACATATATTAACCCATGTATTGAGAATGACTCCTTAATAGCCTATGTGTGTGTGTGTGTGTGGGGGGGGGGGGGTTGTAAGGAGGTAGAAGAGGATGCTAAACAAAACAAAACTGACTGAGCTCTATGTGTGTTTTCCTCCTTACTTAAAGCACACACTGTTGCAGCTTTTTTTTTTGACAAGTTGGCTTGTTTAATTCTTGAATAAAGTAAAGCCCTTGATGCTCATTCACAGACACACACACAGAGAGAGAGAGAGTAATTTAACTCAGCATGACTCATATGCCATACAGTTGTAAATGTATTTGCAATGCCAGTGCTTCCGATGTGTTTGTCACTGTTTTGTTTTGTTTTTTGACAAAAGATGGCAGGAAATGCAGTTAATATAAACCGGTGAAATTAAAGGCATTACAAAATGTAGATCAATGCAAACAATCATCACTATTTGGCTGCTGTTTTTCTTTTTTTTTTTCTTTTTGTTTTTTGCAGAAGCTTTAGTTACTGTCAGGTGGATTATGTGTTTTGGCAGGCCTCTCCATAAAGTATTTGTTTGGTTGCCTACGTCTGTTGCTGTTATTACATGTTTTTGTTGTGGATGAGATGGTGAAAGTGGGACTGATTCCAGGCAATCTGGGACAGAGGAGTGAGAACAAATGATCTGAAAAGAGGCTTCAGCATCCTGCAGCACCACGGTTCCACACATATGAGATGGTTTCAGTGGTGCTGTGAGCCAATACATCCTTATCAGGTAAAAGAATATAAGCTCTACTATACTGGCTGATAGCTTGACTGGCACTGGGCTGGTACTGGTGGGCTTCCTGGCACTGCGGTCCAAAAGAATCAATAACAGATCTCTGATTACAATAACTGGAAAGTGGGATATGAAGTTTAAGCTTCCAACTGTTTATTGAATAAACTAAATCCATCCTATCAGTGTCTGCTTATGAAAGGAAATATGAGCTTAAAGAGACTACGCTTATGTGAATGTGAGTAATTTCAGGGGGCACAAGTCTCAGGGGGAGCGGTGCAGCTATTGCTGTTATTTATCAGCAACACACACATATATTCTCTTGCTCATCTGTCTCTATCTCCTCTCTCTCTTTGTCCTATTATGTTTCTTTTTCCCTCTTTCTCCCCTCTACTATTGACATTTTAAGCAGCTCACTGGGGAACATGAGGCTTGTTGTCTTGCAATAATGTTAAGATGCTTTGTCTCTCATCCTCACTGTTGTGGGCACATCTAGACAGTCACACAGAACGGGAGGCAAAATGCATTTTAACGGAGGATCATGGGAAATTTGGTGCCTTTTTTTTTTGTGTGTGTGTGTGTCTTCCACACTCCCGAACCTGAGACATGGCGCATGAGCGTGTGTGAATGTGTGTGTGCGGGCCCGTCTGGGTTTGCATGTGTGCAGATGCCTGCAAGCTGACAGGGAGCGAAAGCCCAGACATATGTTAATCAGATGTTGTGATGATGGCAGAGCAGAAGGAGAGAGCGAGAGAGAGCACTGGAGGGAGGAATGAGGGCTGAAAAGAAGCGAGGAGCTTTTAGGAGACAGAGCGAGAGAGGAAAGAGAAATAGCAGCCACGGTGGAAGGAGGGGAAGAAGAAGAAGAAGGATGTGGGGAGAAGGAATGAGGAGCAGAACAGAGAAAATGACAGGAAGTGGTGCAGTGATTCATTTTCTATCTGCAAAAAAAAATCACTGCTGAAAATCGATCCATCCATTAGTTTAACAGAATGGAGCCACCCCATACGTTTGAGGTCACTAAACAAAAATGGTAAATGCTTCTTGTAGGTACCGGATGCATTAGCTGTACACAATATTGATATTTTCTTCTTGGATATTAGTTTGACATTAATGCCCTGTTTCAGCCAAGCAGCAACAACTGATATCTGCCAAAAGTGAAAGTACCAAATGAATAAACCCAGTAAAGGCCTGAGCAATATTTGAACAATAAAGCTGCTGTAATCATTATTTTTAATAGAAACAATGGATTAAATTGCTATGTGTGATATGGAAATTCTTTCCAACTCTATAGCCTTCATTAGCACCGAAGAACTTTTAAGCTTCTCTTCAGACATCATTTTGACTTTTCTATCGGTTCATCTAAATAATTAATTTTGTTTCTAAAAAATCGAAGTGATCTTTTAATTTAGGTCCATGAGTGCATGTAGCAACTGCAAGGTTAAAATATGTTAAAAAGCTCTGCCTGCTAATAAATAGACAACACTTATGGGGGTTTTGCCTTCACTGGTGGAGCATTAAGCAGAGTGTTTTCTCTTCAGGTGTTCGTGCGTTGCGCTCTGTTGCTGCGGTTTGCTGTCGAAACTTTACACAGTGTACAAAGCATGGATTTGTTTTGTGATCATTTGAAGTACTTCCACGCTTTCCAAGCCTTGGGTCTTTGGATTCTTTCACACTAAACCAAGTAAAGCATCTGACACCATGAGGCTTCAATTCCGTGGTGATACAGAAGAAAAGAATTTGTTGCAATGAATTGTACATTTTAGAACAACATTTTCAGTTTTAAATAAGGATGTTAACAGATTTTCAGTGTCAGTTGACCAATCATAGCAGCATTACTTAAAGTCAGCAGCTTTGTTGTATTAATTCAGTCTCGCTGTTGTGTTTAGTGGCATATCCAACCGCAAGAGGCAGCTGCTTTCAGTGAAAAAGATCTCATAGACTGCACACTATCAACCCAAACCTGAAAGATATCAGCTGTCCAGTTAATACAGTGGAGTTTTTAGCAGCTGAAGAGCCAGACGTTTTCCTCAAAAGTTATAGAGAAACACTGAATATTGGACTTGCATTCATCAGGTAGACACAAAAAACTGCAAACAAAACAAAAGTCTGTGTAGATTCTCAGTCGTTCTGGTCACAGAAATCCTTCATGAACTGAAAAAGCCTCTTGGTTGAGAGATGCAATACCTCCAAGAACCTAAAATAGAAATCCAGTAGGTTTTATCAAAAATTGACATCTCAATCATTACTAACAAGTTCAGTATGAGGTTATAATATGTCGCTGTTTTTACAGTAGCCAAAACATTTGTGAATACAGTTTCATATTTATGGACTTTCAGACTAATTGTTTGGTGACTGTTGTCCACACTGTGATAAATCTGGTTGTCAGAATCAATAACTCACCAAGAAAATAACAGAAGAAACTTTTGGTTTAATATGTGTGACGACTTTTTTTTTTATCCCAATTTAATTAAAAATCTACAGGATAAATTGACATTATTTTGCATTTATTTCGAAACATGAATTGATAATTGAATCCTTTTCGGTGTGAACACACAGGGGCAACATGAAGGTAGCACAAAGTGAGGCGGCAAAGTGAGAGGCTCGGGAAGCAGATAAGACAGAGAAAACGAGAGAAATAATTAGAGAGAGGGGGAATCCAAGAGGGAGAGGAGAGGAGAGATGTGGGCCATTTCTGCTCAAGAGAGTTCAGAGGGGGTCGGAGGAGAAGCAGCAGACGGCTGCTCCAAATGGATTTTCCTTGTTTGTAATGAGGCGACTTCTTCCAGAGCATGTGGTGTCTTTTGGGGGGAGAGAGTTTGGATGGAGAGAAGGACAGAGGGGAGGAAGAGCGTTGAAAATGGTTGGAAGTTGTAAAGAGAAGGGCAGGAAGACCAGGAGGAGGGAGGCGAGTGAAGGAGAAAGAGGCTGCGGAGAGGACGAAGAATAATAGGAGTGGAATAGTGTTCAGTCATAGATCTTTCTGATGGTGTTATGCAGTTGCCAGAGGGAGGGAGGGAAGGAGGGAGGGAGGTTGGGGGTGAGTGCGAGTGAATGGGGAGGAAAAGGGGGGATGGTGGTGGGAGAAACAATCAGTTATTGCAGATAGTGGTGGCCAGTGAGAGGGAAAGAAATAAATGGAACATGGAACAGAAAGGGAGAGGAGATTTGTGACTGAAAGTATTACAGCTGTTGTGCTGTGCAGGAGGGAGGAGAATAGCCAGAACTCAAGCTGTTAAACTGTAGAACAGAAATAAAAATATTAAGACAAATGGAACAGCATCTGCAAAGTGATATTGTCAGTCCTGCTAATGAGCTAATTGCCTAAAACACATGTGAGGTCCCACAGAGTAATAGTCATGTATAAAAACAAAGGACATGAGCTCCATGTAGAGAGCTCGTGTCTCTCCTTGGCCTTCATTTCCAAACAGTGGTTCAGAGGGTTCAAATGAGAAACATATGAGAGAGAGCTTCACCCAAGGAAAAACTCTGGTAAAGACAGTGACCTGCTTTAGCTTTTCTTTGATGTGAATTCCACGGTTCTGCACTCATATTACCTTCCCACTTCTCCTCGCCTCCTCGTTTCTTTTTATTTCCTCTCCTCTTCACTTTTATAAATTTAAACTGCTCTTGTCACTCCATTTCTTTCTCTGCATTGGTTTGCACTCTTTTGTTCTCATTTCCATTCTCCCCTGAAGAGGAACACTGTGTAATAAGACTGAGATGGATATTTTTTTCTTGTCTTGTCAAAGCCTCACATTCACTTCATTTGCTGTGTATTTTCCTTACGTGTGATCGAATTTCTAGGATGTATTCAGGATTGGTTTGTGTCATGCGTGAATGGCCAAACCCATATTCCCTGCATACACATGTTTCACTATGAGTAAACCACTTAAGGACATCTCTCATGGTCTCTCATCTCATCTGTGCATCTGATAGGGTGAAACCAGGCAAAACGAGGAAAACGGGTTTAGAGACACTCGGCGGACTCTCTGCCGTGTTCAATTCCAGGTAACCTGAAAAAAGAGCCGTCAGGCAATGATACATCTTAATCTTATATGCTGTGATGTAAGAAATGCATGTAAAGTGTCGACGCACAGGTGGTCGTGACATAACTCGGGGTATGTGCGGCGTTGGAAATTCATCCGATAAGATGAGAGAATGTGAGGGAAGGAGGAAAGGGACTGAGCGTTTATGAAAGCAAAAACAAGGGCAGAGAACGAAGCAGAGGGAGAAGTCAGAGGCAGCGCACAGATGGTGAGCTGTCAGCGGCCGGCTGTGCATGTGTGTGTGTGTGTGTGTGCGCTGTGTTCATACCATGCATATTTGTGGACGCTACATAAATGTGGAGTGCGTGTCTGCCCTTGCTTTCTTGTGTGCATCCATGCATGTGTGTGTGTGTGTCTGTGCCCTCTGAGCTGAGGAGAGGTACTGTATGTGCGCAGAGCTGCTCTTCCCAGATGGCACTGGCAAACAGGCACTGCAAGGCTGGCAGAGTTGGCACGGTTACCCAGCGCACAGTTGGCACTGCCAGCCACCATGCTTTCCCCTATGTACCGGGGCGAGAGTACCTGCTGCCAGCCGCCTAAGCTCATTGACTGACTGGCAGGCTGTCTAGCTACTGACTTACTCTGCTGGTAAACTTTCTCTGTCTTGGTTTGATCCTCAGAGAGCGTCCTTTGACCCTTAATGAATGAGAATCTCAGGAATGTGCAGCTGCAGCCAATGAGAAAAAAAAAACACAAAGTCACCATCAGATTGCCTGTCATCACCGTCCACGTCCCACCTTGAGCATTTCAAATGGTTTCAGCGGTACACAGCTGCATTGTAATTAATGCTGTTGACTGTATTGTTCCAGCAAGAGCTTTCATGTCTTAATTTCATTGTCAAATCACTACACGGTGATGTGTCTTAACGCACTGCTATGATCATGCTGATCTATAGGCCTCCGCTGGCAGGTTGCCAGCACTGGAGGCTTTCCAGCTCAACGCCTTGATGTTTTCACTCCGTGTCGCGGAGAAAACAAGCAGAAACGTACAATGCTGAATAGCTACCAAGGATAAAGGGCCGTGCAAATGCGAGGCGCTCGTGTGTCTCTGTGTGGCGGATGCTCAGGAATGCATATGTCTGGTCTGCGTGTGGGCTTTGGTGATGCTGGCGTGTCGGTGGTGTCGATGTTGGACTTTATATTTCGCATGCCATAAACAGGAAGTGTAAAGAAGCACAGATGTATGAGTGAGTGTGTGCGTGTGTGCGTAGCTGCAATCCTCTGCTGTGTGTGTGCCTCTGAGGAAGCAGCTGTGCAAGCGGCAGTGTGTGCCAGGTCGGGAACACTTTAGCAGAACCAAGACACCGTGCTTGTGTCTGTGTGTGTGTGTGTGTGTGTCTGCATCTGCATGTGTGTCTTTATTCGGAAGCATATGTGTGTGCGTGTGTCAGAGCGTGCGCACGTTTGTGTTCTTGTGTGTGTGTGCAGGGGGAGGGAGGGGTGGCGGCGGAGGAGGAGGAGGAGGAGGTGGGGAATTTGGCCACCCATCTGTGCGAGGCTATTTCGCTACTGTTTCTGCAGGCACACACACACACACACACCGTCACACACATACACACACAGGCAGAGCGCTGTGCCAGGCAAGCTGTTCACTAGCTGGCGCTGGCAACGCTCCAGAGAGAGTGGTGGCATCCATCTGTAGCACTGGAGAGCGGTTAGGCTGTGTATCCGAGTCTGTGTCGTGTTGTGTGTGTGTGTGTGTGTGTGTGTGTGTGTGTGTGTGTTGCAGAAAAACAAAACAATAGGACTGTCGTGATGATGCTATCAGTAGTATCAGTAGTGGGTGTGGGGGACAGAGTTCAGAGCTGTGCTGCCTGAAAAGCTGCTGCTGTTTGATGGACAGTGGGAGGTGGATGTGGGGAGGACAGTGATCTGAAGCGCCTCCTGCAGAACAAAGACTGCAACATGTGATGGCGCTACCCACACGTTTCACATAATTGAAGGCATTGTCAGAGATACACAGCTGCTGCATTTATTAATAAAAATGAAAGAGTGCTGCTACATATGGGATATACAGTATGAGGCAAACTGAAAACGTTGTCATTACTTTAATATTTCAGAATATTTGCTGGTATATATACACTACAGTTCAAAGTTTGGGGTCATCCAGGCAATTTCATGTTTTCCATGAAGATTCACACTTTTATCCATGTGTTAACATAACTGCACAAGGGTTTTCTAATCATCAATTAGCCTTTCAACACCATTAGCTAACACAATGTAGCATTAGAACACAGGAGTGATGGCTGCTGGAAATGTTCCTCTGTACCCCTATGGAGATATTCTGTTAAAAATCAGCTGTTTCCAGCTTGAATATTCATTTGCCACATTAACAATGCTTAGACTGTATGTCTGATTAAATTAATGTAAATAAGGACATTTCTAAGTGACCCCAAACTTTTGAACGATAGTGTAAATATATAGAACTTTTCTGCTTTTCTTTTTCTAGTCGTAGTTTAGCTGCCTTATTTTTGTTTTCAGTTATGTATTGTACTTGTATCTTTCCATTAGGCATTGCATTTATCTTATCTTATCTTGCTATATTCTACAATATCCGGGTACATAGAGTCGACATATGCTGTGTATATTTCGCCTACAAAAAATTGATGTCTTTAGCTGAATTTTGAGATCAGATTGATTTTATATTCCGATTTTTGCTACATTTTATGCTGGCACAAGATGAATTCATTGCAACTAACCACTAACAGCATCCTGTTGCAATGAGAATGACTCAAAAATGCCTTATTTTAGAGAAAAATGAGAAATCTTTAGATTCTTTCTTTCTTTCTTTCTGTCAAGTTTATTTGAAAAAGGACAGCGTGCAGTTACATTAAAAAGATGGCTGCACCAGATTTAGCATCATGCTAATTTCCATCTGTAGTCCTTGGTCCATAAAAAACAAACATTCATATTTAAAACAATGCATATAAAACACTTATTGCGGTGTCTCAAGGATGCAGAATTTCAGCAACAAATCCCATTTCTGTAGCCTCATTTTTGCTCTCTTTTTAGCATCATTGATTGATTTGAGCAGGTTTTCAATATCTAGATTAAATACCGTTAGAGGTGTGCATCACTGTTTTTGCAACACTGTAATTGCAACATTCTGGTTGACTCTGATGTTTCAGAGGTTAGTGTGTGTCTAAACTTTGTTGTGAAATTCTTGCTCAGCTCCTTTCTTCTTGTCAGTGGATGCAATGGCAGGGAGGTGAGACAGGTGAAATGATGAGAGGAAAGAGAAAAGGAGGAAGTGGTTGGATGAAAGATAAACAAAGAGACATCACTGACCTGGGATGGGCCATGGTGGTACTAAATGTGTGTGTTTGTATGTGATCAGAACCCATCTCTCTGCATCCTTCGCTTCCAGCCAGAATCTGCTCTCAGCCATTAGCCATTAGCCATTAGCAAACCACGGTCACCATGTCACGCACCCAGTGTAAGCCTGGAAATGCCCTTCTCTGAGGTCTCACCAACCACCGCTCTCTGGCTCCCTGTTCTCCAGATGTGACTCAGGCCCACTTTTAAAACATCTTCTCCTGCAGGGCAAAGCAAGGAGTGGTGAGGAACCGTAAAAACGAACAGGGAGTTTTCAGAGACGGGGCAGCGAGGGGCAAACGCTTTTTTTCTCTCTCTCTTTTGCAAATCTGGTTCTATTTAGCAGGGCCCTGGAACACATTTCATAAATTGCAGACATATTTTTCGGAGCGGTTTTGGGGAAGATAGTTAACCGGCAGTAATTTCCAACACATGGCAGCCGTCATGTGATATTTTGAAAACACCAGGCAGACGAGTGTGTTCCCTCCCCTGCCTCCCCCCAGGAGCCCTCCCTCCCTTACTGTTAGCCTCTGCCCTCTTTTTTTCATTGCTCGTCCTCTGCCTCTCGCATTTGATTTCCCCATCTGTCTCTCATAGGCGTTTAATGTTATCTCTTGTTTTCAGACCCTTTCTTCGGCATCCTCACCTCCCCTTTTTCCTTCTCTCTAGAACTCTGTTTTCCACATCTGTTTTCGAACCTCCATCTTTTCATCCCTGTCTGTTTTCCTACACACAATAACTGCACTCTCACTCAGCCTTCACTGTATATCACTCCATCCATCCACCCCCTCATCCATCCTCCCTCTCGCTCCGTGCCTCTGTCTCTTTCCACACAGTAAAAGATAACTGTCATGTAAAACACGAGGGCCTTTACTGTCTGTTGAAAATTGATTTTGCTCCTGTGGACAGGGATATGATTCCTTTTAGCATGGACACACACAGATACAAATTGGGTTCCGTCTAGCTTGAGGGAAAATAAGAAGGAAAAAGATACAAGTTGCCACTTGGGCATGTGTGTGCATCAGCGTGTGTCAATGTGTTTGTGTTCAGAGATCGAGTGGTTGAATCAGTGCTTTTAAATTGCACTTGTGCTACAAAATAAAGGTCAAGCAGTTCATAGAGGGTTTGTGTATGCATGTGTAGCGTCTTACTGCGACACTGGCAGCAGAGAAATGTTGTCTTTATGGACGTACAAATGCAAAAATATACAGTTTTGTCTTAGATATAACACAACAATATTCATCCTCAGTCACACAAGTATAAGAACAGATGCCAAAACGGCAGGAAAGGTAACCCTCTGATTGTGTGTGAAGCTCAAGAAAGCGAAGCCATGTGTCATCAGCTTTAGGATGTGTGTTGACAGTTTTGTGTGAGTCCTCTGCTGGCGTAGACTCTCGCCTGGGAAAGCACACAGACCCATTTGGACTCACTCTGCTCTGTGTCAGCATGGCATCAGAAATGAACCAAACTGTGTGCAGAAAGCAATTTTCAATAGGCCGGCTTCCATGTAATGGCAAAAACACGACTCAGAAAAGCCTCTGACGTATAGCATTCTCTTTAACCCCCAAAAGCTACGTTTATATCATTGTTTCAGCATCATGTTGTTAATGAAAATGACAGATCAGTTTGTTTTATGTAAATAAACAGTGCTTTTTATAGAGGTAGAGTTGTATATTTTTGCCCTGCTGTGGAAAAAATGTCAGATGGTAACAACATTTCCACTCCCACTACAACTATAAGCGGTGTTATAGATCTAAATTTGGATTCATTTAGGCTGCTTCATAACAGGCTGTCAACTCTGGGACACATTAATTAACTACAGATATAAAATCGCCTAACAACTAAACAGAGCTGTAAAGTTTCTTCTATACATCACAATTCCTGTATTCTGGTTTTCTGAGAATGGAAGCTTTATATTTTAATTTTTCTTTATATGTAAAATCCAAACAAGGCAGAAGAGCTGAAGATTAGGAATGCCTTTAAACTCTCAGTGCCATGCTCTGTATTGCAGCTGTGTTCCTCCTGCATTCATATTCAAAGGTAAATCTCTCTGCCTCATTCTTTGTCATGCTGCACCTCGTGTTTTCTTTACCTCTCGCTGACCCTCCTCTTCCCTTCCTGCGCCATGTCTGTGCATTGGTATTTTCTGTCACCCTTTCTTTTCCTCCCATTTCTCTGTCTTCTCTTTTACAAGATCCCGTAGTTCAGTTTTTGCCTGGCAACAAGATGTGGCAGGAGCAGGTTTGATTCGAGAGGATGCATAACGGGCACTGTGAATCAATTTTATTGTTCCTTAACACTTGCTTCCTCTCTCTCTGCAAGAGAGGCTTTATTTCAACAGATGGGTAAAACAGACATTACTATAAATCTATTTCCTAAAAAAGCACAGCGGCTTCTAATGTTATAGACCACATATGCTTTATTGTCCAGCGTGTGAACATGTGCGTCGTCTGAGGTGTTTTGCGTGTGTTTGGCTCACGTGTTCGAGCTGTTTGTGTGCGAATGCGCACGTATGTGTGTGTTAATGTTTGTGTGATGGAACAGATGGTGTTCAGACCTTTGTGTGCAATTGAGAAATCTCCTTATGTTACACTGAGAGAAAAATACAGATATGGTGGGAGACGGAGAAGAGTGTCAGGAGCAGATCTGTTTGCAAAGCTATATTCTACCACCAGTCTTTTAACTATTATACCCAGAACATATATTACAGTCTGCTGTTTATGTAGGTGTGGCGTTACGGCAAAGTAGTCATAAATGAAGTACACTTGAATCATCTAGTATAATGGCAAAGGTTAAATGCTTATTCTAAATTACTGCACTGTTAAGATAAAATACAATGAATATAATGCAATTCAGGTTTATAAAAAATCCACTACAAGCAAACACAGGAACCTTTGTGCAGAAGAGACCGCAACCCACCTAGTGAGCCATATTTCAGTTAACCAGATTCCCCCATGTGGCATATTTCAACACTAAGACTTGGTGGTGAAAGAGGAAATAAATAATGACATTCAGATTAGTGGATGCTATTAAACTCCTAAACTGCTCCACCAGGTGGCCAGTCAGGACAACATTAGGTGTTAGAAGTTTTTTTTCCCCCCTCCTATGTTAAATTACTAACTATCTAATTCTCATCTCTGATTAATTTGAAAAATAACTGGCAGAAGTTGTTGGAAACACATGAGAGCAACATTTTGAAGGAAAAACAGAGAAACCAGCTTCAGTGTTTCATTTATGCTGAGAGCTGAACAAACTTGCAGATGTAATAATTTGCTAATATGCTGATTTCTTGAATAGCAAATCTTTTTTTTTTTTTGGCAAATGAAAACCGCGCTGTGCCCAAAGTCCCTGCATCATTTACACCGATGTTGCCGGGAGACGAGATAAAGCAGCAGCCACCAGCGAACTTTTAGGAACAACGTGTGATCGCAAGCGAGAATGAGTTCAGACTGGAAGCAAAGAGGGAGGGATCGATGTGAAAAAGACGAAAATGGCGAAGAAAGGGGAAGAAAAGAGGATGAGGAGCAAGAATAAGAAGCAGAAATAGAAAAAGGAAGAGACTGATATACTGATGGTGGTGCTACTCTCCTCCATGAGATTTGTGTGTGTGAGAGAGCGAGAAAGAGAGGGAGTTGTGTTGTTTTTCTACTAATGCGTGCACACATCCTTGCAGTGTGTCCGTGTATGCATTTGTGTTTTTGCGGTTTGCGGTAGGGCGTTGCATCCATACATCTTCTTGACAAGCGGGTGGAGTTTGATGGGACATGCTCTGCATACTGCTCCATCTGGCTGTGAGTGTGTACGCGTGTGTGTGTGTGTCTTTCCATGTGTGTGTGTTGCTGCTCTTGCATACAGATAGATTTCTCTTGTTTCTCTGCGCACTCCGTCTGAATCTCAATCGTCCCACCTGTCCCTCAGCGGTGTTCTTTAACACATCTGTCCTTTCCTTCCCCTCCGTTGTTATCTCCCTCCTGCTCCCTCTCTCCACATCTGCACCCAGCTCACACAGCAAATCACCACAAGCCACTATCACACCATCGCAGTATCGCTTCATCTCTTCCATTACCTATGTGCCCTGCTCCCTATTTTCACACATTATTGTGCACTGTGTGTGTGTGTGTGTGTGTGTTGGCATAACACACCTGGAGGCTCCGTCTTGCCATGTTGTGGACATTAGAGATCAATTCACAGGCCTCCTGCG
The DNA here is from genome assembly GCF_021347895.1 of Acanthochromis polyacanthus. NCBI lineage: Eukaryota > Metazoa > Chordata > Actinopteri > Pomacentridae > Acanthochromis > Acanthochromis polyacanthus. The sequence goes on along the minus strand of NC_067123.1, from coordinate 32,380,539 downwards.
GCTTCAGCGCCTCACGGCTTTCACTTCGACGCCTCCGTATCAGTGTGGCAGTATTATGCACATTCATATTATTCGCTTTCCTATGTGTTCAAGGCACAAGTGGGTCAGTCTATATGCGTTTCTCCATTTAACTCCATAATGATGGTATCTTATGTCTGACTAATACAATCTTGCGCTCACACAGGCTCCAGTGCACCGTAAATTGTTTATGTCACAGCCGCCAACTCTCAAAAATTCACCCAGCGTGATTGAAATCCATTGTCGTTTTGAAGAATGGGATTTGCCTGTGTGAAGTACTCTCGAGTGGCATATTACCACCACTGTTATCACATCATTTTCTGGGTCTCTAACGGTACAGTCATGGAGCACACATACACATATGCAAGCGCGCACGTATGCACACAGAGGCAATTCCAGCTTATGAAGTGTGTAATGGAGATTGTTTGACTCTATCTCCTGATGATAGACTTTGAAGTCATTGTAGCCTCTATAAGTAATCTAAAATATCAAGGTTAGGCACTGTTGTCCTCGTTTCGCAAGGTGATTTGAATACGAAATGACCTCCTAGCTTTGTGTGCGATGATGAAATGTATAAGGTTTTGATATAACATTGCATTTTTTTGCCTTAAGTTGTGGGTTAGCAAAGTCCTCTCTGTAACATATTGAACTGTTTCTCAGCGACCACGTTCCTTCTAGATATCGTTCATTGCAACAACCTTGTTTTAGGCGAGTGATGTAACTTGCATGTAACCTTAGAAAAGGCATGTATCACAAGTCAGCGGGGGGATAAAATCTCCTTTCTTTGAGCTCGGCTGAAAGAGGGTACGAGCGAGAGAAGAGGGGGGAGAAAGACGAAGAAAGGGAGAAAAAAAAAGAAAAGCAACAGGGAGAGATTTTCCAAACACTGAGGATCACGTAATCATGGACGATGCAAACGGGTGATGTAAGTGTGAAGACATCCTTGTGAGTGGCAGGTAGTTGTCCAGGGTTCTGCCTCATTTCTAGGATCGATTAAAGAAGTTACAAACCCGAGCGGGTCGACTTTTGCTTTGTTATTTTAACATGGAGGGTTGGTGAGCGTGTTAAGGAAGATATGTGGAGGGCTTGCATTTTTAAATTCCTATGTTTTATTCTCAGTAGAGTCTAAAACTTAGTGATTGATGCTTGTGATTATTAGAACTGTGTGGCAATCCGCATCAAAATATTGGTAACCGAAGGCGTCCATCAACAGATTTCTCATGACACATTGTAGCCGTACTTGTGCTATCAGTGTAATCCTGACAAATACATGCTCAGTCCTTGTGGGAGCTTATAATTCAGTCAGATATCAGTGTAATTACCTGCGACACATTCAGTAAGATAGCTGGGTAACAATATGAGTGTAATGAGACACCACTACAGGCCTGGTGTTCTCCTGGGTTTAAATCTCATTTAAACCATTTGTACTACAAATTTTTGCACTAGCATCTCCTTTTTTGAAGCTTTACATAAAACCACGCATGAAGTGGCCGTCGTAAGACATTAATCGCAGTCATCTATAGGCCAGATCGATGGGTTTGGCACCTGAGCCTACGCAGAGTGAATTAACACACATAGAAGAGACTCTTCAGTTCCTTCGTAGCTAATTGCTGCCTCTTCAACAACTGTTTTCATCCTCTTCGATCCATTAATTCCTGGACAACGGCACTTCTGAGAAGTCGTACAGTGAGTTAGGCAAAGTCGAAGCACTCATCACCCCTTTCCATTAAAGCTCCGCACATCAATACCTGTCCGGTCCAGGAATACCATCGGCCGGCCGCAGGTCTGCTGCAACACTGTCAGTCCAGTAAAAGGGCTAATAAACGGACAATAGATGTGCGTTCAGCAATTAACTTTTAACAGATGTATTAGAGTGGAGGAGAGGTCTGACTTTTCAAGGTTGTTTAAGAGTGCTTTTAGAACTTGAATAATGCATGAGGTTGCACGCGCTCCGTGTTGTTCAACCTTACTCCATTGCTGTAATAAAATGAGCGCTTGTCTGATTGTTTGTCTGCACATATGCTTCTTTTATTTTGAAATATACACGCCATATTTGCTCATGAAAATGGATCGCACACGGGCAAATGCTGTGATTTGTTTTTCTATAATGTGCTTGAGTTGTAAGATGTATTTTTATTTCCCCCAAAACTGGGTAAAGTACCTTGTAGAGGAGAGAATTGCCATTGATTCAAGTGGCATAGTAATCGCAGAGTGAATGGTTAGATGCCGCCCTTGTTGGTTAGTATGAAACCATTGATTTTTTTCTTCTGCTTATGTGCTTTGCAGTGGTCTCAATCAAATCAGAAACAGAGACGATGCTGTTTATAAATCACATTGGTGTGTGGGTGTGTGTACGTGTGCATAGATTTTACACAAATTCATTCTTTATCCTTCATCTTCTTGACCCGAGGGACAGCAGATAAGTTTGGAATGTTTTCAGGGTTTGATTTCTGATGATTACCATCCAGCCATAACACTGACCCAGGTGTTATTCCCCAATTACAACCTGGAGTCAGACTCATCTTTTCATACCGCCACAGGGCCCACACTTCCATAAAGGTGGATTTTCAAGTCCAGACTTTTTATGCTTTTCTCCCCCTTCATGTTTATTTCACACTAAGCTTCAAAAGTACCTTTTAAGCATTTCTGAAAAACTGTATAATTTTCCAAAAACATTGCTTTCTGTGCCTTTTAAATGAGTAAAAACCTCAAAGAGAAAGGCTTCAGTCTTTGTTGTAAAAAAAAAATAAACTACTATATTTTATGCTTTTTGTAAGTGGTATCAGTCAGTAAATGAAATCAAATTGCATTGAGGTGATGTCCATTTTCCTATCTAGTCATAAAAATGAAGGTAATTATACAATGGCTTGCAGTTAATTCGATGCCCTTCTATGTAACAATGAAAGATCAAATGAACAGGGCCAGAAATGACCGCACAATTAGAAAAAGCAATATACAAAACCATGGAAAGCATGAGCTGAAAGATCCATTGAAACAGGATAAGCACAACCATGTGTGATACGATGACTCTACTCTATTTAATTTAGGCTTGTTAAGCGCATACATGTAAAGTCTTTGTGTTTGACTGGAGAATGATGAATTGCCGTGGGGCCTGTCACCCGGTCGTCTTTTTTAACGACCTTGTATTTTCATAGATCATATTTTAGGCAGGCACACAGGATATGATAGCTGGCAGCCAGAGGTAAGACTATATGTTTCCACTCGCCATTCTGCTATGTCCTGAGTTTATAAAATAAATAGTCCAGACTTCTTTTTTTTTTTTTTTTTTCTGTGGTGAAATTAGAGTAGTAAACCTTTCTCAGTCTGGCCAAGTTGGCAGAATGGAGAAAAAGGTTGTATATGTGGGTGGAAAGATGTAGAAAAAGAGAGAGAGAAGTTAGCAAATGTGAAGCAGCACAAGTAGAAAGGTTTGGTTAGTCTTCTGGCTCTTCTTTCACCTCCATTCCTCTGTTCTCTGCTTTCCTAATCATTCCACTTTTTTCCACTAATCTCTACCTTGCATCCATTCATACTGCTCTCTGCAATTTATCCCCGCCTTTTTTCCCCTCTTCATTTCACGCCAGTCCACCTTTGCCAAGCTAAAACTGTGTGATACAATAATAAACTTACATCCATAAACTCTTTTTTAACTGTGTAACTGAGTAACACACGAACATTTGATATCTCAGTAATTCTTAAAGGTACTGTTCTGGTTCTCAGTTGTTTTCTGCATCTCCCAGATCACCCTAGAAGTAACCCAGTGAGTGCCAGTGTGTTGTGGGACAGATAAATTCAACCTTTCCCAGTGACTCTAGCATTGCTTGAGATGGACAGTCTTGCATGGATAACAGGAACTCTAAGAATGGCAGTCAGTGAGTTAGTTTAAATTATTTCGGCGTGGTAGGACACAAGGAGCCTCTGGGTGCTGCTTAATTTATTTATTTTTTAAAGACTTTTGCCTGTTTCTTTGAAAACTGCTTAAAGAAATAAATCCTCACTCCCTTGCATGTCACAGAATGGTAAACCTTCAAAGCCTAGAGAGGCTAATCATTACTGTTCCCAAACAAGCTTCTGGCCATGACACTTGGAGGTGTGGTTGCTTTATATATATATATGCACACACACACACACACACACACACACACACACATATATATATATATATATATATATATATATATGTATATATCTTCTTTACTTCTTCTTACTGTCTTGATTGTTTCATTCAGCACTTTGGATAAAAGAGAACTGCCCAAAACATTCAATCGGAAGTGAAGCTGTGGTGCGCTGCTTAGAATTTCAATGACATCTCCATCTCTCACTTGCCTGCCTGCTAAAGCCAAGCTAGTGTGACTAAAATACTTAGTCACAGTGCACCTCGGCTGCAGCCAGGCATTGAGGCTCGGGCTTCGCTAACAGGCTTAAACTATCTTGTCTCTCTCACATCAGTATTTCTCTTTCATTTTTACCTAAACTCAACGCTGTGGCACCGTGGATCCCAGCAGACCAGCACTAACATCTGTGTATTTTTTGCAGTGTTTACTTCGTACTTGAATATGCAAACGCTATTATGGAAAATTTGCAAATAAACACAGTTGGTTGAGAAATTCACTATTATGTAAATGCATGCATATTGATCAGAAATTGCACACACTGTGGTCTTAAGGGGGACGTGTAAGATGAGGACCACCCTGTTTTTGGAGCATGTATCCCACCGCCCTGATTGCAGAGCATGTTTGAGTGAAGCATCCACTCCGTGATTCCAGAAAATGCCACTGATAGCACTTTTGTTTCTCTTGCAGCTCCTCCTTTCCTTTCTCTCTCTCCCTTTGTCTCTTCTCCATCCACCCTTCTCCCTCTGTCTTCATTTTTTTTAAATATAATCTCCTTTTCACAACAGACACATTTGATAACACTCTGTTGACTCTGTGATAGGCTTGTTGCTGCTTATACTCAGAGAGGTTGTGTATCTCCTCTCGCTCAAAATGGCCTCGGCCCTCGCACCACTGCAAGACACTGATAATGTCTTGCTGTTGTTCTCACGCATTGGATGTGGTCAGTTATCTGCTGGGCACAAAGCAACTGAATTAGGTGCAAATAGGCATATCGTGAGAGAAAGTGTTTTATTTTTGATAAGAAGTTTTACCCGTGAAATTTCTTAGAATGCTGTTTTGTCTAATGTCGCTTTGGTTGTGTTCCTGTCCTGAGCAGATGTGCGTACAGCATCGACAGATACAAGCATTAAGGCAGAGAGAGTTTGTGTATTTGTTTCAGTGTAATGAGCACTGCAGTCATTAGCTTGGGGGGGATGCAGTGTCGCCGTTGTGTACAGTGGGCTGCAGGATGGCACAGATGGTGGTGGAATGAGACCCGGACTCGCTGCAGATTTACACTCCTCTCTCAGGTGTCTGTCGGTGAATCTCTCGTCTCTCTCACTCTCATTTGACAGCCAGAGCATTTGCATCAGTGTGGCACGACACGAGGCGAGTGCCACATGCATATGATGCGGTATGCCGTCTGCTTCCAGATCTAGTTTTGCTATCAAATTAAATCCTGCTGGTGTGGTAGTGCTGTTGCCCCAAGCTGTTGCTAATTTCATGTGTTTAGCTTGTTGTGTTGTTAAAATCTCTTCCTTTCCTTCTTTGCCTTTCTTCAGATCGCACTGGGAAGCGCTCCACCATGCCCGACTCACCTGCGGACGTCAAGACACAGTCCAGGTTGACCCCCCCTACTATGCCACCCCCACCCAGTACACAAGGAGCTCCTCGTAACAGCTCCTACACACCCACCACATGTGAGTAAAGCCAGATTTTTGGTTTATTACCTGAACATTTTAAATCCCCTCTATGGTAATTTGATTCCACCTCTAAAAAGTCACCTCCATCTATCCAAATCATATATTTACTTTCTTTATTTACAATGAAAATAGTGCCTTCTTAGCGTAAAATGATTCAGATGTAACTGTACACCCAACCCGGTCTCACGGGGATTCGTGAAACTGTCACGTAAATTTTGTTTCGGTTTCGTGCGCACCAACACGATTTTGTCATGTTTTTCGTGCCGCTCACCATGAAATGTTTTTCGTGTTGCTCACAACGAAACCCGCTGTGGTAATCACATCTGAAAGTGGTTTATACCGGCGGATTCATGGCGATCTAAGCTGTCCATCGGCGTATACTGCTTGTGTGATCGCGTTTGCGGCCATCGGACATTCTTTAAATTCCTATGCAAATTGGTAAGTGTACCACCGGGTTATGGTTAGGGTTATGGTTAGGTTATGGTTAGGTTATGGTTAGGTTATGGTTAGGGTTATGGTTAGGTTATGGTTAGGGTTATGGTTAGGGTTTTGGTTAGGGACGATGTCATGCAAAATATAGCGTTGGATTTGCCACGGTTTTACATTAAAAATATAATATACCCATTCGTTTGAAATACGTTCTGAGTGGCACGAAAAGTCCGCCGTTTAAAATACATTGGTGCGCATTTCGTGGTGAGCGGCACGAAAAACATGACGAAATCGTGTTGGTGCGCACGAAACCGAAACAAAAATTTACGTGACAGTTTCACGAATCCTCGTGAGATCGGGCTGGTACACCACTGCAATCTTTTAAATGTACAAATCAATGAGGCTACTAGCTGCAGCTCAAGCACTCCATCTCACCTATAACTCTGCTCATACTCTCTAGAACTTCTTGATGCTACCTGATGGCAAGTGTCTTTCGAACCATGAACTGATCCTAAAGAGGAATATTGACACAGAGAGCTCCACCCTGCAAGCAGACAGGATCAGTTCCTTGTGTTAGTTGGTTACATTTGAAAGCCTAGAAGTCTGAATCCTGTTTTGGAGACTGTCATCTGTCCGCTGCAGCTTCAGCCATGGAGTTTACTGTCTTCTTCACTCATAAAATGTCTTTCATCTTATAAAAACCCACCATATGGGCATGTTAACAAGATAAATAAAAGTTGATTTTCACCGGAGGGAAGGAGGATCTTCTACAAGTTTCTAAAGCTGGTGGAGACATCAAGCAGGGAGAAGAAAAGCACAGTTATGCTTTTCTTGTCAGGAAGCAAGGCTATTTCCACTGAACACCTTTAAATTGCTGCAGCATTCGGTCTGTGTTGGAAAGCAAAAGAACAAATTTAAACTCACTTACTTCCCTATTAATGACAGCACAGCAGCAGCCTCCTGTTGTTCATCTCATCAAGGCTCGATATTCTAAAGTGAATGAAAGAATATCAGCACAGTTAATGTGTGGTAAATAATTAAAGAACAAATGAATACATAATGTAATACACTTAAAATATAATTATCTGTTTTAACTTTGTTAAACAGATGTGATGTTGGGTCTTGACATAACCAATCAACATTAAGTAACTTCTTTGTGGATGTCAACTTAAAGTTTATTCACATTTTTAGTGCTTTTTATTATGTCAGAAGCATCCCAGGCCTCATGTTCTAAAAAATATAGTAGAGAGTAAAAAGTACATCTTTTAAATGGGAGAAAAGAAACCTCTAAGCTGCACATAATACGGTGACTGAATCATTTCAAGTGAATGGCAAAGTCCGCTGTGTATCAGTATAGATTCACCTCAACACGCACAGACACTCAGAGCGGATACACATGAGCTCACATATGGGAAAGGAGTCACAATATGCAAACCATTAAACCAAAAAAGAAAAGAAAGAAAGTTGGTCGGGGAAGCATCAAACCCTCCCTAACAAGTTGCGCCGAGCCCTCTCCAAATTGCAGTCATTCCCAACAACTCTCCCAACAAGTTCATTAACGCCCCCACTCACAAACTGTTGGAGCTTCGCCACGACGTGCACATAGCTTGTGACGAGCAAATTACACCCTGGTATTCACTCAGAAGTGCACACTTAACCACTTGCATGAAGAGCACTAGAATCAAAGAATCAGAGGCCCCGCGGTTCAGAATGCTCAGAGCACTCAAGCCTGTGTTAGCGGTGCGAGTTCTCCACAACAGAACAGGCATTATTTTCTTCTTTTTCAGTCGCGTACTCTCCCCTTTCTTCTTCATTTCTGGTATTTGCTTGCTCCCTTTGTATCTGTCTGTCTCTCTACGCCGCTCACACTCCACAATTAACGTCAGGGCTTCCATGCAACGAGGGAGGAAAGGCCCGGCTCTCTCATTACGCATGCCGAAGGTTTTAACAAAGCAGTACGCTTTGATTTCCATCCGACGTAATTGTTACCAGATGCAGTTTGAGTATCTCGTCTCTCTCCTCTCTTTACAGTGGCGGCTTTGGACGGCGGCCAGAGGGGGAGTGAGTGGATCGCTAGTCAAAACCTAATCTCATTAGAGAGAGAGCTTTATGCCGCCTTGTATCTCTTTGTACACCGACTCCCCCAACACGCACATAGACACACACTGCTGCGGTGCTCCGGCATGACAGGGGGTCACACTGTCCCTGCTTGTTTAGACTGCAGGGAAGGAGGTGGAGAGAGGCAGCATGTCTCCGAATCTAGAAATATGTTTTTTATGAGAGGATGCCGCAAAGGATCAAACGAACCGCGGTGATTGGAAACAAATGTTGAGGATTGTGAATGTTTCTCGGGGGGATGTACATCATTTTTAATCAGTGGTCAGGTCTCCATGAAGCTGACCTCTCTTAGTTGCTTTTTTGGTGTTTTGTTACAGACACTTTTAGGGATTGTAGGTTATTTTTGGTGATTTCTTTACAGCAAGAGCACATTGTGTTATGTTACTTTACGAAAATGATGTTAAAAACGGCATTTCTGAAAGATTTTTCCTTTCTCTGAACCATATCCTCTATGTCCTTGTCTAACACAGTAACCAATGGCAGCAGCCACTCCCCAACAGCGCTTAACGGAGCTCCATCTCCTCCAAACGGCTACAGTAATGGTCCCAGCTCATCCTCCTCATCCTCTCTGGCTAACCAGCAGCTGCCGCCGGCCTGCGGTGCCCGACAGCTCAGCAAGCTCAAGCGCTTCCTCACAACCCTACAGCAGTTTGGGAACGACATCTCACCTGAAATTGGCGAACGAGTCCGCACACTAGTTCTGGGACTGGTGGTGAGTAGCTACCGTGTAAATGAGCTGTACAGGGGTCAAGGGGCCCCGAAAGTAACTCGGTTAGGAGGATATTTGAGAATGATTCTTAGCATTTGTTCAGAATTCCTGAAGGAGCAGATGGAAGAGACTTAGCGAATCAGAAAAGTTTCAGTGCTGCTGTTTTAGACATGAGGGCTTAAATTACTTATTGCTGATAATGACAATGAATATTTTCAGTTTTTATGTGAAATAAGTGCAATAATACAAACTGTATAGATTCACATCCATCATCAGTTTCCAACAGTTACATTAAAGATACAGACAACTTTTATTTAAACTAAAATATAGCATAAAAATCAGTGATAAGGATCAGAGTCTTTATCCTTACACCAAACTGATGTTATCACTGAGGTTGTGCAGGTGTCTGACAACCTGCCATGACTCAGCCAGTCGCATATTAAAGCCATATTTATTTATTTAGCTAATAAGTGGATGTAATTGCAATCAAATGATGATTCCATCATTAAGAGGATGCACAAATTGAAGCATAATCACACTTCTAACCCAAATTAAGATCCGGCAAATACGGGGAATAAAACGGCGGATGATATTCAACATCTAATTTAGAATTTTCCTGAATTTATTAATACCATGTATAAACAGCGTGGATGAAAAGATCGACACTGCTGAGGCTTTTGAAATGTGAAGTTGCAACATTTGGAAAAGCGTTTTCTTCCACTCCAAATGTCTGATGCTCCAAAATATAAATCAAGCCTGCAAGCATAAAAATTCATTTATCCAACAGAGATTTGATAAGACAGATGTGTTCTCCCATTTTAGCTGACACTGTTATATCAAGGCTGCATCACCGAGAAGCATTTGGTTTTAAAATACATGTGCAAATCTGAAGATTTACCACACGTCTGCGTGATCTGAGAAGATTTGAGCTTAACGAGCAGGGGAATACAGAAATAGTGATTGAATGTTGTGCAGAAAAGGAGGAGGAGGAGGAGGCGGAGGAGATGGAGGGAGGAATTTTTTTAATTAGCCACATAGAGCATAACCTCCTTTTGGCTTCACTATGTTTATTTTTCTCACCGTCTGCATATGCACATGCCTCTCCTGTGTCCTTTTGGCTCGCACACCTCCCCGCCATATCTCTGTCTTCCTCTCTCGCTCGCTGTCTCCCTGTCCCTCCCCTGCCTTATTGAAAAGAGTGACACCGTTAATTAGCTAGTTGTGTGCTGGGGAGAGGGAGAGAGGGAGACTCGGGAGGTTTCACTAGCTGTCAAGAACAGCCCCTACGCAATCTGGGCGAACAGATGTAAGACTGAATGTAACAAAATTCAGGTCTGGGAAATAACACTGAGAGTGTGGAGAGGAAAAATAATATCTGCTGCCTTTTTTTTTTTATGTTCTCTGTCTCGCTTGATTTTTTTCCCCTCCTTGTTTGTTTGTTTTTTTCTGTTCTATAGCAGATTCCTCTGCCATGTGCATCTCTTCGCTCTTCCTCTGCATCTTGGGAGCATTTCATGTTGAAAATTAAAAATAGCGTCACCGCTGCCTCGCCTGCCATTAATGTTACTTGCAGAAAAACCAAAGATAGACTTTATCTGGGTTTGCAGTCTTACAGAAAACACACAAATATACAACCCTCCTCTCTTTTATTCTCTCCATATTTGCCTTGTCCACCCCACGCTGGTCACCTTGGTCTTATCTGGTGTGTGAAAAGAGGCAGACAGTTGCTGGGTTGGCACCGATGGAGAGGAAACACAGGAGCCGAGCATTATGGCAGCACAGTGATGGGCCTATGTACCGTGTTGATAAGGATGCATGGCATGCGCACGTACACAGAAGAGAGGTTTGGTGCGAACATCCAAATGAATGTCCAAGTGATGGGAACAAAGAAAAGCCAATTAAGAGGCAAAAATACGTCCCCTGTGACAGTATAGGAGGCTTCACAACATCCAAAACAAAACTGCAAGATACGTATTGTTTTGATTGGCATGAATTCGGCAGCGCTGTTCATAAATTAACCTATTTTTATTCAAGTCACAGATGTCTAAAATGTAGATAAGGGGCATTGTTTTGCAGTTTTTTACTCACAAGCAGACCTGTGCTAATGTGCGTAGATAAACAGATAATTTAAAAAGGCCACTAATGTCACTTTCCAAAAACATTTCTTTTCAGATAGCGCATTTCTTCCTCATGCAGCGTATTTTGTGATGACTCCTGTGTGCACGTTTGTTTTGTTAATTGAAGTAGATGTGTCTGTTTTTTTTTCTCTCTCCCTCTCTGTGGCTCTTTTCACTGTGGCCTGCCCATATGCTTCCTATTACAAAACCCAAAACACTCACTCCAGGCCAGGATATAGCTTAGCTTCCAATAAGTAATATTATCACTTAATGCCTTCCACATGGACTCATGTGTTTTCTTTCTGTCTCCCTCTCTCCGCTCCAGAATTCCACGCTAACCATCGAAGAATTTCACTCCAAGCTCCAAGAAGCCACCAACTTCCCTCTGCGACCTTTTGTCATCCCCTTTCTGAAGGTAGATATTTGAATATACGATTACTACAAAGGAGCTGCTGCTGCCTGTTGGTCTGATCTGGAAAGCATTTTGCCGACCCGGATCCAGATGTGCATGCTTATGTTCATATTTATCCCCATTTTCTGCCCTATTTTTGGACTCTCTCTGCAGCTTTATCGCTCTTCTGCATCTCTCCGTAACTTGTCTCTCGCTTGGTTCTCACTTGGTTTCTCTGCTGTTAACAAGATACTGTCACATCATCAGCTTTTTTCCTGCTTGCGCTCAATCCGTCTGCTTCTCTTCCCTCCAAAATAAACAGTGCATAAGTCATTTCCATCTAATATTACTCACCCATAGCTAGAGACTTTGAGTTCTATTTTTTCTGTGCAATATTTAAACTGAAAACATTTTTTTTAAAGAAACAAGCTGAACATGTGCTGGAACAGAACACAATGAGTGTGGTTTTACCCCGAGGACAACGTCCCCTTTCTTGTGCTCTTTTCCAGCCTCCTCCTCCATTTTTCTCTTCGGCTTGTTTTGTCATTGATTCTTCATCCCACCACAAGCTACATTATAAGCAAGTCTTTGACATTTTCAGCCATTAGCACGGTGTATTACTAAAGAAAAGGGTCTCTCTCGCCAGCATCTAGCCGTGCCCTTGCCTCAGCCCATTTGTCACCGGTCGCCTTGTTTCAGTCACAACAGCAAACCTCCAGTCTCTGTTCCAGTGTGGCAGATAAAAATGAAGAAAGATGGTGGATTGTTTTGTAGCTACAAGTGGAGCAGCAGCCAGTTATGTGCATTTTTGTGTCAGATAGGAGCGCATTCTGAATGTCTGCAGGTGAGACGGGTGGCAAATGGCAAATGCTTTGGCAGTCAAAGATGACGAATGAGGCTCGGCTTTATATTGAGGGATGAACTGTGCAGCAGCAGTTCAGATCATGTTATGGGGTCGAGGTGAAGCTGAGATCAATATCAGTGCGGTGCTGAACGATGGAGAGCAGGGACGGGCATAACATTTAACACAGGGCTCATTTGTTTCTATTACACACCTCTGCAAAGGCTGTTGTTTGTTCTCACTTTTCAGCTCTTCTTCTTTTCCCCTTTTATGACTGTCTGTTGGTATCTCTCACACACACACAGTCAGATTCATCTCACTTTACACTGTGCACGACTGCATTTGCAGATGTGTGCATGTGTAAACTGACATTCACAAGCCTATATTATCCACCGAGGTCTAGGCGTGGTTATGGGCACCAGAAGTTGGTCCCACTAGAATCAACATTAGTCGCTGTTAATGGTACAAATAGAGTCTCTGTGTCCTCTCCTTCCCCTCTCAGCTCCCTTATCCTTACATTTTCTTCCTCCTTCTTTATCGTCATTCACCTTGTCATTTGTTCTCCCTCTGTCCTCCTGCCTTTCAATTCTCTGTTTATCTACTGTTCTCCATCCATCCATCCTCCAATCCCTTTTCCTCTCTTCGCCAGATGGTTAGTGTATCACTGGGATGGCTGTGGAATCAAAGATGCAACTCTTTTTTTTTTTCTCCCCCACCATCGCTCCTTCTCTGCTCCTCTCTCTCTCCCCAGTCTAATTTTAGTGTCTTCCCACTGCGGGGCCTTTAATGCCAGCTACCATATGGTAGCAGAGAGCAGTTGGAGGTGCGGGGGAGCTTTTATAGGTGCGTCGAAGCACAGCTGCAACAATGCACGTCAGGGCTCGGGGTTTTTCATTACGCTAATGTTATACCGAGTTCAACCCCTCCACCCCGCCTTTTTTCAAACCCACTCAACTTATTTTCCCTTTTTCTTAATACTAAACCATAAATTGGTTGGGACTCTTTACTGGAAGGAGGCAATCATAAACCACACAATGCCTGTGACGTGATGTGTTGGCAGGACGCCCTCCACATGAGACTTACATGCTAACAATGTTTTCTCTGTTTTCAAGTTGAAGTTGTTCTTTCAAAGTTTGCTCTTGTCTCTGCTGCCAAGTGTTTTACTTGTCATGCTTAAGTGAGAGTGCGACTGTGAGACAGAGGAATAAACACATTTAGCTGTGAAAGAGAGACAGGCAGAGAGAGAGTCGTGATGGGAAATAATTAAAATAGGACAATATAGACATGCAAATACTAAGTCACTGTTCTCCCCAGTAGTGAATTACACAGACAGAGCGTTGATGAAGTGCAGAATATCCTGAACGTGGCATATTCTGGATTGTTTTTTGGCGCCGTTTGACAAAATGACAAATCCAGTATTTGAACAATAAATCATCCCGGGCAGATTTTAGCTGTGGCTGCTGAACACTACTTAAAAATTTTCCCTTTTTTTTTTTTGCCCAAGTGCAGATGTTGGTTAATGTAACTACACGAAAGCAGATCGCCACACTTTATCATATGAAAAATGATCCGGTCTCTTCAGTGGTCGGCATTTCTTGACTCAGACTTTTTGTTAATGCATCCCACATCTCTCCGGCAATTAGGATGACCTCTAATTAATATAAGATGAGTTCACCGAGGTCAAAGCAATCTATTTTATGCTCTCTCTCTCTTTTTTTTTCCAGAGGGTAATTACGATCATAAACTATTAACGGACCATTAACTCGGGCAGGTAAAGCGAAGGCCAGCGCTTGGCATTTCTTTTAGTACAGCCAATTACTGGAGAGAGATTTTCAAATGATTATAACATTAATACCTCAAAACAAGCCCTAGTTGGGTTCTGCATCCCGTGTTATTTTCGTTTGCGATTTATAACGATGAGAATAAGTGGAAGCAAATTTGTTCGCTAATGTAGGACAAGAGAGAAAAAAGACTGAGGAAGTGACTAAAAGCCTATAAGCACGGAGACGATTATGAAAGTGGACAAAAGGGGGAAAAAAACAACAAGAGACTTTGAGAGAGATTATGTTTTTGAGGACAAAACAAAGATTAGCCGACCTGAAACTTACAAAGATGGCCCCTCCAAAGGCTCCTGTGATGTACGTTGCCAAAATGGGCCCCACTCTCATTCTGAGCCTGCCTGACGCAACACTTTCATCTTCTTGCTTCAAAATACACCCCATCAGATGTCTTTGAAGTCGACGCTCGCATACCTGCATGGCCCTGTACCTCCACACAAGAAAGCAGACCCCCTTGTTACAGTATGTCAAAGAGATTGAAAATAGCTGCTGTTCTTTTCTTAAAAATGTATGCGTCATAGAGGAACTTTACGGGTGTTAATGCAGTCTGGGTCACAGAAAGCAGCGGTGCTTCAGTAGTAATGAGCAAAAAAGGGTGTGATGACATGGAAGGGATGGGTCTCTTGTTACCTCAAATCACTGTTTTTGGAATGGAAAGTCTTTTATTATCACGTCACATCTGTATGTGTGGGCCCTGTTCTTCTTGAGGATAGAAATGTTTCATGTATTACGACTGTGTGTGTTCTGTGTGAGTTTTAGACTGAATTCATTTTTGTTACACCATAAAGCATTGAAAACCTTTTATAGTTTGCTCAAAGCCATGAGTACATTTTTGTAAAAAATATGATGTTTCCACTTCAAGATAAACTTCATTTCAGTGTAGACACCTGGCAGATTATTGACCAACTGAAAACGGAAACCCTTAGAAAGAGCACTGACTGCTATTTTTTAACATTTTTGAAAGGCAAATGCATTATTCATCTTCTTATCTCTCTTGCCAGCACCCAGCAGACAACTTTCAGTCTTGCAGTGCAGATTTCATTCAGTTGTGTTTCTTCCTTTAGGCCAACCTGCCGCTGCTTCAGAGGGAGCTGCTGCACTGTGCCAGACTGGCCAAGCAGAACCCGGCTCAGTACCTGGCCCAACACGAGCAGCTCCTCCTGGACACCAGCACCACCTCCCCGGTGGACTCCTCCGAGCTCCTGCTGGACGTCAACGAGAACGGCAAGAGAAGGACGCCGGACAGGTGAGAGGATCAGAATATCAGAGCAGTGCTTGGTGATTTTAGCTTTACGGCGGCCACAATGCAGAATTGATTAAATTTCCGTCTTCACGCATTAAAGAGGCTTTTTTTCCCCTCCTATATTATTTGATCTCATGCATAAATCCCTTCGAGGCTGCCTGCATCCCCATGAGCCCTTACGTTATTCCACAGAGCTGAGCCAATGCAAGGCAATAGTGTGATGTGTAAATGTATGTATGGGAAGTGTCTGTCGGTGTGCCGCCGGGCCCGATGATGTGCTCTGCTGGACATCTCAGCTCCTGGCTCCTGCTCTTAATGGACCAGAACTGAGGAAAGGAAGGGATGGAAAAGTAGACCTGGCTACACCCAGACACTCACAAACACATCGCAAAAATAGAAAAGAGATAGAAGATGTGCCATAATAATCTGAAACCCAAAACCTGTTGGTGAGGTGGAAATGGTTATTTTAAAAAAATCAACAAAATTACACCAGTAACTGTAGAATCAGAGAAAACTGTCAGATCTTCAACTTTCTGACAGTCATCGAACCAAACATGTGGGACTTCCAGTTCTGTTCGGGAAATTAATCAAATCTAAGCTTCAAATCGTAATATTTCATCAAAATCCGCATGTCCCTTTTAAAAAAATCAGCCCAAAATAAACAATTTGCAGCAACCAGATTCTAAAAAAATGAAATAATTCCACAGTTCTTGGCACAAAAATGAAATCCTTGGTGTCTCAGCTGCATCTAACTAAATTTAAGGACTTTTCAACATAACTGGATTGAACTGTGTTTGAACAGAGCTGATAGGAAACAATCATAGAAACTAAATCAAAATGTTGGTGGTAAAATATTTATATTTATATGTTTGAGCCACCTTTTATTTCCAGTATTGGTAGCATCTGGATACACTTGGAAAATTGGTGTATATGTTAGTTTTATAGTAAAATAAATATTATAAGAATCCAGCTTTTTAGTTATACTGCATTTTGAGTTCTCTCTACTTCCAGTCAATGCTGTGCTTTTTCTATAGAGGTGTGGGAGCCTGTAATTTTAGCGTTTACTGAATCTTAATTTGGGTTAGAGTTGGGTTGGCACTTGAAAAATGAGCTCACAGTGAGTAAGAATGTGAGCAAAAAACACACAGAAATTACAGTTTAAAGAAACTGTGGATGGATCAGTGAATGTGTGTCAATCCTTCCACTTCGCATGAGTCGGATACCGAAGTTACACTGAATTTTGTGCTTAATTGAGTGTTTGTCTGTGTGTGTGTGTCTCTCAGCATCAGTCCAATGATGACTCAGTGTTCTTTGCTCAAATGGACAAGCGCTGAGATGCTCCATTCAAGAAAACACAGCACTGTACAAACCTGTATTCTGCTCTCCAACAGTCTCCTAACAAAGCAGAAGTAATAGAAACAAGCACAAAATCCATCCTGACCAATGGTGTGTGTACGTGCTCGTTTGCAGGCCAATTAAAAGAAATCCAGGTGATAGAGCTGCAATATGAATAAAACATAGACTTCTGTCCCTTTTCAGAGAGATTTTAGTGATTGGAATAATAACCGAGGCTAACAACTAGTAGATATGCAGAAATACAAACATTCTTAAGCATTTCTAACTTCCACTGGGCAGAACTTTGTGAACATCTGTGTTTTGTTGTGCGTTTGTGCCCGAGCTACCAGCACAATGTATGCATTGTCTTTTGAAATAAAGTCCCCAGGGGTCTGAAATTTTTTAATACGGGCAGGGGAAAGGAAAATGTACATTTTATATTTGCTGAGGGACAAAAATGCTGAATGTGACATTAATAATTCTCACCTCTCTTTTCCCCCAACAGTGGGATAGGCAGACTTTTTCTGTAATACCTGCATATTTGCAGGCCGTCTGGTGCATAAGGGAGCGAGCTTAGGGGGAAAAGGTGTGTGTGTAAATGTAAGAGGGAATATATGGAGAGAGAAAAAAAAAAGCAAGTGGGCATCTGTATTCAGTGAGAAAATGCAGTCTCTTTGTGTGAATGTGTGTGTGCATGATTCCCTATCCAGTGTGAAAGTGTGAGCGTGCTTCATGTGAGTGCATCTGTGTGTGTGTGTGTGTGTGTGCGTGTGTGTCTGGGGAGATGGGCTGATAACACATACAGATGAGGCTCCAGCACCAATATGGCTGGCTAAGCACCTCTGCTTTCTGCTTACCTCTGCTCTGCATTCCCACTTATTGGAGCCTCTGTCAGAATATTGGAATTTGAATGGGAATCCTTAATTACAGACAGCGATGCCCTATCAGTGCAATCTGATTAATACCACGGCCTGCAGAAACCACAGCAGAAAGATCATACATGGGAAAGAACAGATATTGTGTAGTGTGTAGTGTACACTGTAAGTTCCCTAACAAAACCCAATATTTACATATATAGCAGCTGAGAGTGCAAAATTACTGGTACCTATACTACAATGGCTTGCACAGTAAATTTTGTATAATTCAGCGTATTTTTGGAATATTAATTTTATCAGTGGCAAACAGCATAGTCGCACTGTTACTATTTCTCTGAGTCTGTCTTTTGACCAAAATTCACTTAATAATTGATCAATTTGCATCAGTTTCACTGCTTTTTATCCATCCACTCTGAAAAACTAAAATGTAAATTGCAACCCCTGAGAAACTAAAGATTTTTTACATTTTTCATATGAATTAGGATGAATTTTGAATTTGTCGAACACTGAAGTAGAGCAGAACGAAGAATAAATAATCAAAACATGCATTTTATTAAGATTTGATCAAATATTTTTCAGAAATTTCAGAAATACACGAGTCCTTCCTCAGTGGAAGAGAAAAACTTCTCATTCATTATCTATCTGGAATTTCTATCCGAATATTTCTCATTATAAGATGGTGTTTATTCACTGTGTCATTAGCATAGTTACCATGTATATGTGTGTGTGTTTATCTTGACAAAGTCCAAACAGAAGGCTGTGCCATTCAGTACATGTTCATTTTTTGTGTGACAAAACAAATGTCAGGGCTTTGGTTCGTGCATCGCTTAATTGTGTGTCCACATCAGCGCGTCGCGTGGCTGGCTGTGAACGTGCGTGTGCATTTGTATACACTAGTGCCTGTAGATATAAACATTGTTGCAGCAGCAAGGCTGGGGAGATAAGAGTGGGGTGGAGGGAGCGGTGGAGGTGGATGGATGAGTCGAGGGAGACGGGGAGATGGACGGATGGAAGGAAAGAGCATATGGAGAGCTGTGGATGAGCATTAGGAGCCCATAAAAACAGCTCATTAAGAAGTTCAATCTGTTCATCGGAGAGAGAGATGGGAGAGAAGAAGGGAGAGAGAGAGGGGGGGGGGAGGAAACCGGAGGATAGTGGGGGAGGTTGGCAAGTTTTAACTGTGAACTGACAAAACCGAGAACACACGCACATGAGCATACAGGCACACAAAACACACCTGGCCACATTAATCTTCAGAAGCAGGGAAACAAAAATCCACCTGATCCCCTGGAAACTACTTGTGAGAGTGTGAGTATGGATATGTTTGTCGGGAGAGCTTCAGTTGTGTATGAATGGACATGATTTCAAAGAAGGAATTCCAAGATGATTCCAAGAAAAACAGTCTTTATATTAGGTCGGACAACACAATGAGGTGGCCATTATGCTCATGATTCCACTTTGACTTTTATATGACAAAACTGTAACGAGCAAATTCTGTGTCACTCATTTTTAGGTGCGATATTAACAACCTGAGATTTGTACCTTTGTCTTCTGCTTTCCTTTTCTTCTGATCCATTGTGCCTCAAGAGGTCTTTTGTTGTACAATATGTACTAGATAGACTGGTAACAGCAGCTAGACTTTATTTAATTTCATTCACTGTCTTGAAATCTCGTTTTACTTGGAAAAACTGAAAAATTTTAACAAAGAAGCAAACAACTATCTAAATGCTACTAGTGCAACGTCACTTGTTTCCGATTTTGAGCAAAAAGAAAGTAATTCTATGTTAAATAGAGATAAATAGATTCTATTTATTTATCTAGATGAGACTGTTAATCAACTTTAACCCTCCTGTTGTCCTCATTTACGGCCACCAAAATATATCGTTTCCTTGTCTCAAAAAATCCAAGAATCCAGCAAAAAAGTTCCCCAAATTTCTGAAAATTTGCAAGACCTTCAGGAAGAAAATTCCAATAATTCCTTAAAAGTTTCCTTTAAAACTTTTATTTAAAAAAATCCCCCAAATGTGGCAAGAAAATTCTTGTATTTTCCAAAAATGAGTGAAAATCTTCAAAAAAAAATCCTAAAAATATCTAAAATGTTTACATATATATCAGTAAAACTTCTAATATTTTCTTTAAGAGCATTCACATAAAAATCAACCAAAATCCAGCGAATTTCGCTGGATTTTGGTTGATTTTTTTTGTGAATGTTCTTAAGAAACATTTTGACCTGGAGCACAACACGAGGGTTAACAGAAAATAGATTGTGTTCATTACTCACTATTCTTCTTTTCAAGCAGCAAAGTGAATATTAGAAATTCAGCTGAAGGTTTGTAAAGGTTTTTTTTTCTGAACAAACTGTCTAAACGTCTGCGTCTCACTCTCAGAACCAAAGAGAACGGCTTCGAGCGAGATGGTTCCCTGCATCCCGACGTCCACCCCAGCAAACGGCCCTGCACCATAAGCCCCGCCCAGCGTTTCAGCCCGTCCAATGGGCTCTCCTACCAGCCCAACGGCCTGCCTCACCCGGGCCCTCTCCCCCCGCAGCACTACAGGCTAGACGACATGGCCATCGCCCATCACTACCGGGACACCTACAGACACCCTGCCTCCAACCATCGGGAGATCCGGGAGAGAGCCAGGCCCATCGGTGAGGATGTGGGGAGGATGTTGTGGGTACACGAGCATGTGTGTGTCTCCAAGAGAAAACTGAATACATTTTTCATACAGTTACATCCATTATATACCACCAAGATTAGTAATTAGAACAATAAGAATCATCAGTCATTGCTGGTAGGTTTCTTTGACCACAAAAACCATCCTGCTGCCTCAGAGAGCAGAGACTGAAGCCGAGGCCGCTGGAGCCTGATGTCTGAAATAAGTTATGCGCTGTGAGATGTATGAGAGCTCCATAGAGGCACAATGTGTATTAGACACATTTTTCTGCACGGGCCGAGCCTTGATGAAGCCGTAATGACGACTTTGGCTCTGTTCTAAATATAGCAGAGACATTTACTATGTCTCGCCCTGTGATGGATGTTTACTGGACTAGAAGCTCAGTCATTTGAGTCCTGCCCTCGGGGTGGCAGAGAGATATGGAGAGAGAAAATGGATGGAGGGTGAGTGGGACCAAATAAAAGACAGATGAAAACGGAGTGATGGAACACCGATCGATCCGCGGTGTCATACTGACCTGCTCTTTGTTTATCTCTCTATCTGTCCACTTATTTGTCTATCTGTCTGTCCGTCCGTGTGTTTGTCTTTCTGTCTTACAGGTATGCACACGGGGACCAGGCAGGAGGAAGTGATCGACCACCGGCTGACCGACAGAGAATGGGCTGAGGAGTGGAAGCACCTTGACCATGTAAGAAAAGTAATAACATTTTTTTATTACTCTACAGTTTCTGTCTCTGTAAGTCACAGAGATTGTTATCATTTCATATTAAGATTGCTGTCTAACACATTGTGCTGTAAATATTCCTAAGATATATTGCAAGAAAATGTTTTCAAATATGTCGAGTGAAACAGTCAGTGTTTTTCTGTACTTGTATGTGCATGCTTGCATGTAAATGTGTTTCCAAGCATACAGTGAAAATACAAGTTGTCAACTGCATGTTTACCCTTAATTTTGTTAATTTAGTCTCTTTAAAGCTGCTGTCTGCAATTTCCCACAGGTTGAAACTATTTGAAATAATAATAATAATGGATTAGATTTATATAGCACTTACTCATTCACTCACACATTCTCACTCTGGTGGTGGTAAGTTATATTTGTAGCTACAGCTGCCCTGGGGTAGACTGACGGAAGCGTGGCTGCCAATCCACCAACATTCACATACCAGTGTGAGAGCAGCACATGGCTAGGACAGAGCGGGAATTGAACCGCCAACCCTTGGATCACTGGACGACTCTACCACCTGAGCACAGCCGCCCCCAACCAGTGATACCACCAAACATCTAGTGTCACATTCCTGATGCTATTTCACCTCCTTTTTGTTAGTATGCACTGAAAATGTATCCAACCAGTCACATTATGTGAATGCAAATATATTATTAAGAGTAACACGTCACCGGGAGAGGTGCAACTTCACCAACCTAATCAACATTTCAACAGTGCAAATGTGTTTCAGAGCTGTACACCTTCTATTCCGCACCCACACTCCACCGCGCAGATGAATACAATAAAGACCTGCTAAAATAGCGCGGCAGATGTTAGCTTTAATTTAGAATCCCCACCGTCACAGCTACACCCTTGCTGAATTTAAATCAACCCATCCGTCCTGCCTATGTGTAAACTCAGCGCTGTGTCTGCTCCTTGTTGCTCCCAGCTGCTGAACTGCATCATGGACATGGTGGAGAAAACGAGGCGCTCGCTGACGGTACTGCGGCGGTGCCAGGAGGCCGACCGTGAGGAGCTCAACTACTGGATCCGACGATACAGTGATGCTGAGGAGCTGAAGAAGGGAGCTGCTAGCGGGCAGTCTAGGCAGCAGAGCCCCGCAGCACAGGAGAACGCAACATCAGGTGAGAAATCATACACATGTATTAGAGGTATTATTAGCTTGTATGTAACACCTGGTTTTCACAATTGAAGACGACTTGTCTTCTGTTCTCAGAGGAATTTCTGCTAACTTTATTCTTTTTTAATGGCTTTATATATTCAACACAACATCTGTGGCATCTAATTGTTTGAAACATTTACTCTACCTGTTTGCTCAGTCTATCTCCTACCACACGTTTAGGGTTTTAACTGATGTATACTGCTTTGCAATCTGACCCTTATTGAACTCTTTTAAATCTGAAGTTTTTACATCACTAATAAAGCAATCAGATCTAAAACTATTAGCTTTAACCCCTTGAACTCCAAGCAGTTTGTTGTTGTTTTCTCACATTCAATTTTTCACTTTTCAGTAGAGAGAACTCAATAATATCTTTGTGCAATCTTCAACAGTTATGCTGCCACAAATCATGAAGAAGAAAACATTACATTTCTTTATTTACTTTACAAAAAAATAAAAATAATGGAATAAACATGGACAACATTTTCCCAAATGTCCACAGTTGTTATCAACACTAAAAACTATGGTGACTCTACATCCTATAGATATTTTACTACTTACAATTTTGAGTTGTTTTCACACTTGTCTCCTCTATGTGGCGTGTAAACACAGCCTGCAGTTCACCTGAAAACTCTCTGAATTGATGCCATGTGACTGATTTCACGGTTGTGCCAAGAAGAGCAGAACTTTTTGTTCTTTGCTGAAGTTTGCTCATTTTTGAATGAGACATGTAGAATAAAGTGAATTTGAGAAAATGTCACAATTTGTATACTCTGTGATACTTTCTGTAACTTTGTTAAAGGACAGCATACCTTCAAACCCGCCAACAGGTTTGGGGGTTCAGGCACATAAAATCTTCTTACTTGGTTGGTTTTTATGCTACAGTACATGAAAGTGATGCTATTTCTCCATTTCTTTTAAGGTAGTTTTAGGGCTATTATTGAAGGGCTTCTACACCCCTTAGCTTGTATATAATAACACTATTCTATATCACATGGTAACTCTAAGTTATCATAATTATACCTATAGCTCGACTGTACTGTCTCCTTAAACCCTTTTATATCTCTCTAGTTTACTAGATGTGACAAAAATAATAAAAGATAAAAATGGATGCTTATCTTTATTTCTCAACTCTTTGGATGAAAACATCGTAGGAACCAAAAAGGCTCAGCTTCGTGCTGATTTCTTCAGCATTTCTTTTGCTCTATGTCTTGCCAAACGCTGGTTGATCTTTGGTTTCCATGGCTATGTGTTTGTGTCTCCCACAGAAATCCACAGAGAGCTGCTGCACCGGCCAGTGTCCGGCTACGTTCCTGAAGAGATCTGGAAGAAAGCCGGTGAGCAGCACTCTCTCTTTGTGTTTATCTCTCTGCAGTTTGTAGGACTTTTCATGGCATGAATAACAGCTTCGACTTGCAATGGACGTAAAAGTTAGTTTCCTGAAATATTGAACCAGGAAGGAAAAACGTACTGTTGGCCTTGTAAATTAGAATGAAAAGTCACAGCTACTCAGATCAGCTACGGCTTGAAATTTCAGAGGTGGTCAAAATATCATGAGCTGAAATATGAGGTAGTGGGTTTCATAGTGGGGGAGGTCTTTTACACCAAGATAACTCACAGCTGGAAGTGGATGAGAGGTGCTCCTTTAAACTTCATTCACCAGTGTAGTTTGAGTCTGCCTCTCTTACAAATCATGATACAGTGGGATGTGAAAAAATAAGAGTTTCACCACCACTCTCCAAATGTGATGTCAGCCTTACAACGGTTTTATTGCTGCAGTCATATAAGGGGCATAAGTAGCTTTTACAGCTGGTCCACTGGTTCTGCTGTTAAACGTCAGCTGCAAGATTCGGGATCTTTTTGCTTTTGGCGCTCTTGTTATCCCCATAACGACAGACGATTGCAGCTATTCTACTTAACAAAATTGTAGTGGGAAATTTGTAGTTGCAGTTAAGACCAAGTATTAAAAATAATTTATTGTTTTAACAACTTTAGCATGCACAAACAGCATTCTTTAAACTCGCGAGCGCAGCTGCAATCACCATTATCACTGTCCTGAAAAAAAAAATTGCACTGAGGGTTCAGTGCTAGAGGAATCCACTTTGTATTCACCATCAGAGATACAGTATATCTGTCTTTTAAACCCCTCGGAGAAAAGAAATTGTCCCCTTGCTTGACCAAGCATGATGTGTGAGATACTCAGAACAAGTAATATGCATTTAAATTGAATTGAGTATCACCATCGGGACTCTGCCTGCTCTCCAGTACTCTCTTTCCCCTCACCGGCTTTGATCGATCTTCCATCTAAGGCATTTGGTGTGTAATCACAATTCCATGCACAAGGCATATATCACAAGGCACCGGGGCAATTTCCATGACTTCGGGCAGCGCAGTAGGTTAAAGACAAAACCACCCTGATTTAAAAATTTTGCTCAATCACAATGGAAAGCAAGTCTCGCTGTCTTTTTAAAAGCAGGCATTCTGTCCTGATATTGAAAACAGATTTTACATTTGTAATACAAGAGTAATATGTACAAAGGAAATGAAGTAAAGTAAAGCATATTTATGGGGCCTAGAGCAGTATTTTTCTTTTGTCTGTAGAATAAATGGGGCCTGCTATTTTCCATTCGACCTGCCTTCTTCTCAGTATTTCCGTTATCCTTTTCACTTCAGCCGCTTATGCTCTGGCTGAAGAGAGGCTGATTTAAATGTGACCCAAGGAGGATTGCAAAATAGGATATTAACACAATGGAGTGCAGCCGTGAATACATCTGTTTGAAATGGGCAAAATGTTTACAGTT
This sequence comes from Acanthochromis polyacanthus, assembly GCF_021347895.1. Classification (NCBI taxonomy): domain Eukaryota; kingdom Metazoa; phylum Chordata; class Actinopteri; family Pomacentridae; genus Acanthochromis; species Acanthochromis polyacanthus. The sequence goes on along the minus strand of NC_067123.1, from coordinate 32,355,468 downwards.
GGTGATAAATATTCAAGCACCTTGCACGGTGTCCTACCGGTTTCCCACTTCCCCGCACTGCATGGGCCTCTGGGATCACAATGGAAATGCATAATTTAAATATAAATTGCCTGATTTGCATACACAATTAGTCAAGTTACAGGCTTGATGGGAGCAAACAAAAAGCCCTCCTTTTGCTTTGACGTTCAGTAGGAATTCCACCGCTTAACACCCACATAGAAAGGTTATTCATTCCTCAAAACAAGAATAAAATAACACGTTGCTCCAGCTCAGAGGCACATTTTGAGAGTGATTACCTGGGATTAATTGGCTCGTGCTGCTGTCTTGAGGACATTTTTGTCCGATTCAAAGTAGAATATATAGTTTTTTCTGTTTGTGCATCTTCAAATGGGATTTCTCTGTGTTAAACCTTCACATACTGACTTATTAGAGCATTAAAACTGATTAAACATGACACAGTCCTTTATGTAAGATTCTCGTAATAGATGCATGTACACACAACTGATTAATTATGAATTTCTGAACGCCTGAATAGTTTAATGAGCTAAACAACTGTAGAGTCTTGAGGGAAAATATTCTATATTAACAACATTTGAGGTTTAGTTCATTTTTCAGAATAAAACACCAGCTCAGTAGCTACAGTCATTTTCTTAGCTGTACAAAATAATTCTCACCATCTTCAGAACTCTAAATTCTGTCAGATGTTGCGTCACATTTGTAGTTTATGTCTTCTAGATGTGTTAATGATTTAGCAGATGAAACTGTTTTGATTTGCACAATCTCGGATGCTATTATTGTCACATGAGACTTTCAGACAATGTGGGGTTCTTTTGCAAATGCATATCAAAATGTGTTCCTAACAAACTGTAGCTAACGTGGTTTCACGATAGAGAAACACCACTTTATGTCAGACATGATCACAATGTGAATCAGTTTTTTACTGCTAATTTGCCTCAGTTGTAAGAGATTTTTATGAACACAAATGTGATGTCCTAACCAGAGTAAAAGCATGACTGTTTATGACTGTTCTCATTGAAATCAAAGCGTCAACGGCAGGGTGATACAATGCGCCCTACATTGCAGGTGCGGGAGGCTTGACTTCCTCTGTGTCCACACTCTTTCCAGAAGAGGCGGTGAATGAGGTGAAGCGGCAGGCCATGTCAGAGCTGCAGAAAGCCGTGTCAGAGGCCGAGCGAAAGGCTCACGAGATGATCAGCAGCGAGCGGGCCAAGATGGAGCGCACGGTAGCCGAGGCCAAGCGTCAGGCGGCCGAGGATGCGCTGTCCATCATCAACCAGCAGGAGGACTCCAGCGAGGTAGCAACACGTCCTCCATCTATCAAAACACGCAATCAAACTGTCTGTGTCGTCTCTTATTTGGTAGTTTTGATATTGCATCTTTCTTTGTTGCCACTGTGACTATACTTTTGATGCCAGCTGTTCCAGTGACTTCAAAAATGACACAGATGATAGGATTCTCTTTTTCAAAGAAGCTTCTGTTGTATTTTATTACCATATTATTGTACGTTATCTTTAAAGAAAAATATTGCTGATTATTCGCAGCTTTAATTGAGCTATCTTCCCGTCATGAGATAGTGGGAGAGAGCGCAAAATAAAGTAAAATAAGGACAATCAAGCAGTCATTACCCGCTTTCCTCCTTCGTCTTTTTTTTTTTCCAACAGAATAGCTAGGATGTTTAGAGGCGTGTTCCCAATTCAGCCATGAGGAAATAAGGAAAGGAGCTTTCATTTGCTAATCATCATCGGAGACCTTGTCATTTAATCAGTTAAGTGAGAGGGAAATATGTCTCACATCTGACATTAATTGCAGCAGCGATGTTTATGAGACACAAGCGCCCCAGAGGAGAACTTTCAGAGGCTGTTTATAACTTTGTTCTTCTGTTTCCTGTGGATATGCAGCCGCCCTGACGTGCTCTCCCTGTGGTTTCCAAGATATATAAGAGGCCCTAAGTGTAATAAGAGATGGGTTTTTGATCTGTCTGTGGTCTGTTTTGAGCTTAAGTGCTAAATGTAAAAGCAGAGGCTTGTTTCATGATGTGCAGGCTGCTGCACCGATTTCTGCTGCTTATCTTCACATTGTATTTGCAAGTTCTGGGTTTGATGTGGCATCTTGTGGTCACAGACATGTAATTATTTTTCTGTGTCAAATAAGATAAGCAAGGCTCCTAATTAAAGTTTGAGTAGTCGGAAGTTCATCACCTCAGTTGCATCATTTTCTATCTGATTGTGAATTCCTCTGCAGTGAGATTTTTTTCTTTGCATTAGCTGACTTTGTGTCTATCTGTGTGTCAGAGCTGCTGGAACTGTGGCCGTAAAGCCAGCGAGACGTGCAGCGGCTGCAACACGGCGCGCTACTGCGGCTCCTTCTGCCAGCATAAGGACTGGGAGAAGCACCACCATGTCTGCGGTCAGACCCTGCAGGCCCAGCAGCAGCAGAGCAGCCAGCAGCAGGGAAGCGTCCCAGGTTCAGAGACCCCTGCCCCCATCAGCTCCTCCGCCTGCACCCCGAGCAGCGGAACCGGGAGTCCGGCTGCTACCCCGCCCGCTGCTACCCCTCGCTCATCCACCCCCAGCACCCCGTCCTCCTCCGCCCTGGATGGCACACAGCGCTAAGAGACTCACGCAGAGGTCGGAGGCCAAAAAAAAAGCCTCCCGGGTGTAACAGCAAGCCCTCAACCCGACAAACAGCACGACTGTCTACATTGCCTTGCAAAGATGCTAAGATAACGTGGCTAGCAGGAAGAGATGGCAATGCTTCTGTCTATCTTGCAGCGTAGTCATAGAAGGAGGAAGAGGAGGTCCATAATCAGGTCATATTGACTTGCCATGACTTTAAAGAAACACAAAGATATTCTTTGTTTTGAATGAATGAATTTAAATATTGACATCCTTTTATTGTTACACTTGCTATTCTTGTTGTCTGTTTGTCGTTGTACCTGTTGTTGTTAATGTTGTTGTCATTGTAGCTTATCTTATTTTCTCCTGTAAATACGAAGAGACTGATCAGAGATAGCCGTGAATTCAAGACAAGTATATCTGACCTCCCCTTTTTCAGTGTTTTTTTTTTTTTTTAAATTTTTCATCCTTGAATTACTGCTTATTTCCTTCCTGTACCTGGGACACGAGACTAGTCGACCTCAGACATTTTACCAAACAACATACCAAGGGAACATAACTAGCTAGCAGAACGACTGAAGTCATCAATACTCATTGTAAAGAAAGATATTGATCTAAATACCCTGAAAAGACACACAGACGGAAGAATAAACTAGTTTCCTGCGTGGAGAGGGGAGAGGGATGGACTGGATCTCTGGCCCACAGACCGCCATGAAACGGGCAGATGTGCAGCAGATTGCAAGCGGAGCCAGCTGTTCAACCAATGTTATTTCCCTCTCACTTGTAATAATATCCAGGTCAGTGGGCTGGGAAATACAAATCCGTCTCCCTGAAGGATGTAAAAGAAGGAATTCTTGGACAGGATGCAAAACTTTGCCCGCTGCACATGTGGAGATTGTACTGAATAAGGTTCGCACATGTATGCTTGGTGGGTCACGAAAGTCGTCATCCCACCGGCGAGACTGTCAGATCACCCGGACAGCAGCCGCCCAGAGCTGGAAACCTACAGTGTGGAGACTCGCCCCAGACACTCCCCTCTGTGTCTCAACTTTGAAAAAAAAAAAAAAACATTTTCATCTTTCTTCATGTTCTTATTCGTTTTCTGTAGATGTCATGGTGTTTAAGACTTCTGTCCTGTGGTGTCACCGATGGTTATTTATTGTATATGTGTTGGACAATTGTGACAATGCATAGTACTTCAACCGGTCACAACTCTAAAGTCCTTCATAACTCTCTCTCTCTCTCTCTCTCTCTCTCTCTCCCTCTCTCTCTCTAGCTGGTGCAAAAAGAGATAAAAAAAAAAGAAGTGTTATCTTTTTCCAAGCTGCTTTTCTATTCTGTGTGTAAGTGGTAGATTCTTTGTAGTTCTATAAGTTTTACTTCCCTTTGTCCTCAAGAAAAGACACAAGCTATATCTCAGAGCTGCTACTTGAGTCCGACCCAGATCTTTTCTGAGAACTAGCATGTTGCGCGGAATGCTAACCTAAATGTTTTGTACAAGGGACATACATAAATGTATTTGCACTGTCACAGAGGTTATTTCGGCATGCTTCTTTTCAGCATACTTGTGTTGTCCATATAGAGCCATAATCCATCAATTCATTTTGTATGTAGTATTAGCATTATCTGTTTTTACATTCTTTGGATTTGGGGGGAGATGGAAAAATGTAAAATCACCAAATTCATTTATTATTTTTTTTCTACTCAACATGCTAAGAAAAGCAGCCATAATGTCTTTTTTTCTGTTTGAATAGTTACAGACAGTGCATGCACATTACTGAACGTTTGTTAAATATTTGTTATTTTTTAGAAAAAAAATGAAAAGCAAACAAAAAAAGTACAAAATACGAAAAAAAAAATATTCTAACAAACTAACTTTCCAAATGCAGAGGTGTAGACTCCGATTGACAGCTTTAACACTGCAAAGCACCAGGTAACACACAGTATTAACACAAGAGTTAAACATAAAAAACACCAAAAACAGCCAAAGACTGACACCAAGGACCAAAATCCTGATTTTAAACAATTTCTGAAAAGAGGTTTGTCCACTCAAACATTCGGTTATTTATTTCTGCCGGTTTTTGTTCACAACGTGTGACAGAACATTAAGTTGTTTTTTTATTTAATCCTTTCTGTAAATCAGCAGCACTCATCTTGCATTGTGAAATGAGAAGGTGTGAACTGAACATAATGGAACTCACAGCAGTGTTACATTTTAACTGGAGCAATAATAACTAATGTGACATGAACACTGACAACTTTTTTGACGGAGGTTTTGAGACACCTTTTGATCTTGTTTGTGCATTTTCTCGTTACACAAATGTCAGATTAAGTGCCCATTTCAGCTTTAAGCAGTTAAGTTTGTGATTCCAAGAGATGAATGTGAGACTGGGCTTTCACTCCAACACCATTTGCAGTTTATTGTTTTTTTCTTTCATATTTATTTTCATCAAATGACGCCATATTTGGGATAATCAGTCGCAGCTTTCTTGTAAACCTTCAAATCAAACAAACCTCTCATTCGCAGTAAGAGAGCACTTATCCTGACACACACAAAGGCTCTTCACCCCAAACACCTTGGTGCTACACAGAAGCGCGTTACAAATTCTGACCTCAAGGAACAAGTGGAGGCCCGCAAAGGTTTCGGGGCAGTTCACTCCCTCTGTACTTCCTCATCTCTCCCTTCTTGTCTAAATAAAACACACACCTGCATTCTTGACTTTAAAGGGTTAAACAATCCAAAAAGGTGTCTGACACCCTTCGAGCGACTTCTCAGAAGCTGTGAAGAAACAGCCAAGCTGTTTTAACACTAGTGTATTTAAAGGTATACAACAAATGACATATGTGTTCATTATTATCAGGGCGAAATCTGGGTTTAGAAAAAAAACGAAGACAAACATTATCACTCAATGATTCTTTGAGAAGCTCTATTTTTTCTTTTTCTTTCTTCCCTCCTCTATGTGTGTTTTGCTACAAATTCCTCGGTAGCAAACAAGTCTCACTCTACCTCTTACAGCACGATAAGAGCATCAGTCGCGGCGCTGATACTGGTCTAGTCGAAACCAAATGGGCACAAGAGAACAGGAAAATAAAAAACCCAAAGTCGAAGCTCATACAGCTGCAAAACCATATCACTACTTGGTAACAATGCAGACCTCATAAGTAAATGAAACATAAATGAATAGAAATGAGAAAAAAAACCTGAAAAAAAAAACTTTTGTTATGTTCCTTTATGCCTGTGGCGTTTCTAGAGTACATCAAGAGTTTGAATTGTTTGAACAGATTTAAAAAATTGTGCTAATTTTAAAGAAAAGTGTTGTCGATTTCCTATTTCGATGATGCAAGCTAAGGTCACAGATAAGACATGTTTCTCTTGCTCTTTTTCCTCCCTCTTTCCCCTCCACCCTTCGCCCTTTTCTCCTCTCTCCTGTTGTGAAGACATGCCGAAGCGCTTGTCGACTTGTCAGCTGGGAGAGAAAGGCAAAGCTTGTAAAAAAAAAAAAAAGAAACACTAAAATAAAAAAACATTAAGGCTATGAATTTAGGCATGCCTGTTTTTCACAATAGGGGGAAATCTTATTGAAATTTCCTACTTATCAAGAAACATTGGGGGGGAAATGTGGGGGCCAACAGTGAACAGCGAAGGCTGTAGCATTAATCTGGGGGAATGAGTTGAACTTCAGGGGTGGGAGGGTTTTTCCGTTCTCTTGAGAAAAATTTATTGTGAAAAAAAGAGCTCAAATAATTTGAAGTTGTTGTGCAATACTTAATTGAGACATGAAAACCACAGGTTAGTGGTAGGCTGACACTAAGTGGTCTTTCCATCGCTTAGGGTCAGTGTCCTCTAGAGAGCTTTCCAGTCTACTATGTCAGAACTGTGGTTTCTTGTTGATTTTTTTTTCCTTTTTGTTTCTTATTTTTAATTCTTTTTTGGGCTGTAAACTATGGTCTGTCAGTCTGTGAAACTTTGCAGTATAATTCTGGTATTGTTGTTCTCTTTACGGTGTAATAAATATGTTAATTCCTGCCCAGAGACTTGAGACTCCTGTTCTTTCATTACTGCATTAGTGTTCAATATTAACAGTAATCTGGACAGCAGCACCAGAACTACTGAGTTGCTTGCTCCTGTGTTGACTACTGCTTCACCTGTTCCAAACCAGACTACTCCTGTGCTTGCCTCCTTCACCTCCACTCCTGACATTGGTTGTGCACTTACTTGTGCATAAAGTGAAAACTGACCCAACTGTGAAACCAGTACGCCAAGAATTCAGACGCCTGCCTTTTGCTGTATGGGCTTCTGTCTCAGCTGAACTGGATCACTCACTGAAAGCTGAAGTCATCAAGAGAATAGATGCATCACCGTGGGTTTCACCTATAGTAGTCACAGGATGCAAAACTGGTGGAATAAGAATGTGCGCAGAGCTCCGCGAACCAAACAAAGCGGTTGTTGCTGTTACCCACTACCTCATGTAGATGAACTGTTAACAAACCTACAAGGTGCTAAGGTGTTCTCTACAATTGATCTTGCAAATGCATCCTACCAACTGCCTCTTCATGAAGAAAGCAGAGACCTTACAGCATTCATTACACATGAAGGACTTTTCAGATTTTGCAGAGTCCCTATGGTCTTGCTTCTGCCCTCTCTGCCTTTCAGAAAATGATGGCTGACATTCTCAAATGCCTTCCAGGTGTCCAGAATTATTTGGATGATCTCATTGTCTATGGTACAACACAGATGAACATGACCAGAGACTCAGCACAGTCCTACTGAAACTGATAGAGGCTGGACTCGTGCTTAATGACAACAAATGCCACTTCAGAAAGCCTTCCCTATGCTTCCTCGGTCACATCATAACTGCAAATGACATCCTTCCTGACCAAGAACATGTTGATGCTGTTCTGAGAGCCCCCCCCCACCCCCCTCAGATGCTGCCACTCTCAGATCCTTTCTGGGCCTTGTGTCCTGGTACTCAATGTTTTTGCCTAACTTTGCAACGATTGTAGCACCAATGCGAGCATGTGCTACTGATAAAGACAAATTTACATGGACTCCTGCAGCACAAGCAAGTTTTGAAGAAGTAAAGCAACTTCTTCTTTATAGTCCTGCACTTGCACTTTCCAACCTTTCTTTATGCTCCATGATATCCACGGATGCAGGAAACTATGGACTTGGCGCTCTTTTTGCACAAATACAGCCTGATGGAACAGAGAAACCAGTTGCCTTTGCCTCCTGCACACTAAGAGAAACAGAAAGGGAATATTCTACAGTTGAAAAAGAAGCACTAGCTTGTGTGTGGGCTACAGAAAAATGGAGAACATACTTGTCGTTTTACTCTCCATACTGACCATCCAGCATTAACACCTCTGCTCAGCACAAAAGGACTAGGTCGGGCTGGAATCAGAGTTGCCCGATGGTCTGCACGCCTGCTATGCCTTGACTATGATGTAATCTACAGACCAGGTTCTCTAAACTGCACAGCTGATTATCAACAAAACTGACAGTCTTGTGACATTTTGGACATACTAAACTATGATGTTTTAATGACATTTTGGACGGCATACTAAACTATCGTGTTTTTGTCACATTATGGACGACATACTAAACTATGACGTTTTTTTCCCTATGTTGGACGACATACTAAATGATGTTTTTGTCACATTTTGGACGACATACGAAACAGTGCCGTTTTAACGACATACTAAACTATGACCGTTTTTGTGACATTTTGGACGAAATACTAAACTATGACGTTTTTTGTCCATTTTCAAACGACATTTGCATGACATACTAAAGTATCGTGTTTTTGTCTCATTTTGAACGACATACTAAAATATGACGTTTTTGTCACAATTTGGACGACATACTAAGCTATGATGTTTTTTCACATTTTCGGAAGACATTCTAAACTTTGACGTTGTTTGTCCATTTTCGGACAAACATGAAGTTTTTTTGTCCATTTTCGGACGACATTCTAAACTATGACTTTTTTGTCCATTTTCGGATGTCATTCTAAACTATGATGTTTTTTGTCCGTTTTCCGACAACATACTAAACTATGATGTTTTTTGTCCATTTTCAAACGACATTTGCATGACATACTAAAGTATCGTGTTTTTGTCTCATTTTGGATGACATACTAAAATATGACGTTTTTGTCACAATTTGGACGACATACTAAACTATGACGTTTTTGTGACATTTTGGACAACATACTAAACCATGACCTTTTTTGTGACATTTTGGACAACATAATACTAAAGTATGATGTTTTTGCCACATTTTGGGAGACATACTCAATGATGACGTTTTTTTCCCTATTTTGGACGACATACTAAAGAATAATGTTTTTGTCACATTTTGGACAACATGCTAAACTATCATGTTTTCGTCCATTTTCGGAAGACATTCTAAACTATGACTTTTTTGTCCATTTTCAGACTATATACTTAACTCTGACCTTTTTTGTCCATTTTCGGAAGAAAAATGACGCTTATTGTCCATTAGTGGATGACATTCTAAACTATCACATTTTTTGTCCATTTTCCAACGACATTCTAAACTATGATTTTTTTTGTCCATTTTCCGACAACATACTAAACTATAACGTTTTTGTCCATTTTTGAACGACATACTAAACTATGACATTTTTGTCACATTTTTGACGACATATGAAACAGTGACGTTTTGATGACATTTTGGATGACATACTAAACTATGACATTTTTTCCACATTTTGGACGACATACTAAACTATGACGTTTTTTCCACATTTTGGACGACTTGCTAAACTATGACGTTTGTATCACATTTTGGACGACATGCTAGATTATGACATTTTTGTCACATTTTGGAAGACATACTAAACTATGACGTTATTTTCCCTATTTTGGACGACATACAAAACTATGATGTTTTTGTCACATTTTGGACGACATGCTAAGCTATGGGGTTTTTTCACATTTTGGACGACATACTAAAATGACAGTCTTGTGACATTTTGGACATACTAAACTATTATGTTTTAGTGGCATTTTGGACGACATACTAAATGATGACATTTTTGTCACATTTTGGACGACATACTAAACAATGACGTTTTTTCCCCTATTTTGGACGACATATTAAACAATGACGTTTATGTCACATTTTGGAGGACATACAAAACAGTGGCGTTTTGATGACGTTTTGGACGACATACTAAGCTGACAGTCTTGAGACATTTTGGACATACAAAACTATGATGTTCTAATGACATTTTGGATGGCATACTAAACTATGACATTTTTGTCACAATTTGGATTACATACTAAGCTATGATGTTTTTTCACATTTTCGGAAGACATTCTAAACTTTGACGTTGTTTGTCCATTTTCAGACAAAAATGAAGTTTTTTGTCCATTTTCGGACGACATACTAAACTATGACTTTTTTGTCCATTTTCGGATGTCATTCTAAACTATGATGTTTTTTGTCCGTTTTCCGACAACATACTAAACTATGACGTTTTTTGTCCATTTTCAAACGACATTTGCATGACATACTAAAGTACCGTGTTTTTGTCTCATTTTGAATGACATACTAAAGTATGACGTTTTTGTCTCATTTTGGACGACAAACTAAACTGTGACGTTTTTGTCACAATTTGGACAACATACTAAGCTATGATTTTTTTTCACATTTTGGAAGACATACTAAGCTACATTTTTTAAAAATACTTTGGGCCTTTTTTAGCTTTATTTGATAGGCCAAGCGAGAGAGTGACAGGAAACGGGGAGAAGACATGCAGCAAAGTGCCGGGAGTGGGAATTGAACCCAGGCCACTGTGTCAGAGACCAGCTTCTATATGTGGTTCACCTTCTTAACCCACTGAGCTACACGGGCACCCCCTAAGCTGTGTTTTTTATTCACATTTTGGACGACATGCTAGATAATGACATTTTTGTCACACTTTGGACGACAAACTATGACGTTTTTGTCACATTTTGGACGACATACAAAACAGTGGCATTCTGATGACATTTTGGACGACATACTAAACTGTGATGTTTTTGTCACATTTTGGACGACATGCTGAGCTATGGGGTTTTTTCACATTTTGGACGACATACTAAACTGACAGTCTTGTGACATTTTGGACATACTAAACTACTATGTTTTAGTGGCATTTTGGACGACATACTAAACTGTGATGTTTTTGTCACATTTTGGACGACATGCTGAGCTATGGGGTTTTTTCACATTTTGGACGACATACTAAACTGACAGTCTTGTGACATTTTGGACATACTAAACTACTATGTTTTAGTGGCATTTTGGACGACATACTAAACTATGACGTTTTTTGTCCATCTTCCGACAACATACTAAACTATGACGTTTTTTGTCCATTTTGGACGACATACCAAACTATCGTGTTTTTGTCTCATTTTGAACGACATACTAAGCTTTGATGTTTTTTTCACATTTTGGACGACATACTAAACTGACAGTCTTGTGACATTTTGGACATACTAAACTACTATGTTTTAGTGGCATTTTGGACGACATACTAAACTATGACGTTTTTTCCACATTTTGGACGACATGCTAAACTATGACGTTTTTGTCACATTTTGGACGACATACAAAACAGTGGCATTTTGATGACATTTTGGACGACATACTAAACTATGATGTTTTTTCCACATTTTGGACGACATGCAAAACTATTGTGTTTTTGTCACACTTTGGACGACATACTAATCTATGATGTTTTTTCACATTTTGAACGACATACTAAACTGTGACGTTTTTGTCACATTTTGGACGACATACTAAGCTATGATGTTTTTTTCACATTTTGGACGACATGCTAAACTATGTGGTTTTTGTCACATTTTGGATGACATACTAAACTATGACGTTTTCATCCATTTTCGGAAGACATTCTAAACTATGGCGTTTTTGTCCATTTTCGGACAAAAAATGAATTTTTTTTGTCCATTTTTGGACAACATACTAAACTATGACGTTTTTGTCACAATTTGGACGACATACTAAGCTATGATGTTTTTTTCGCATTTTGGATGACATACTAAGCTACATTTTTTTTAAAATATTTTGGGCCTTTTTTAGCTTTATTTGATAGGCCAAGCGAGAGAGTGACAGGAAACGGGAAGAAGACATGCAGCAAAGTGCCAGGAGTGGGAATTGAACCTGGGCCGCTGTGTCAGAGACCAGCTTCTACACGTGGTTCACCTGCTTAACCCATTGAGCTACACGGGCACCCGCTAAGCTGTGTTTTTATTCACATTTTGGACGACATGCTAGATAATGACATTTTTTTGTCACACTTTGGATGACAAACTATGACGTTTTTGTCACATTTTGGACGACATACAAACAGTGGCATTTTGATGACATTTTGGATGACATACTAAACTATGATGTTTTTTCCACATTTTGGACGACATGCAAAACTGTGATGTTTTTGTCACATTTTGGATGACATACTAAACTGACAGTCTTGTGACATTATGGACATACTAAACTACTATATTTTGGTGTCATTTTGGACGACATACTAAACTGACTTTTTTTCACATTTTGGACGACATACTAAACTATGACGTTTTTGTCACATTTTGGACGACATACTAAACTATGATGTTTTAGTGACACTTTGGACGACATACTAAACTATGACGTTTTTGTCACATTTTCGGACAACATACTACACTATGACTTTTTTGTCCATTTTCGGATGATATACGAAACTATGACGTTTTTTGTCCATTTTCCGACAACATACTAAACTAAGACTTTTTGTCCATTTTTGAACGACATACTAAAGTATGACTTTTTTTGTCCATTTTAGATGACCTACTGAAGTATCGTGTTTTTTGAACCAAATGTTAGAATCAAACCCGGGCCGCTGCATCAGAAACCAGCTTCTATACGTGGTTCACCTGCTTAACCCACTGAGCTATATGGGCACACCCTAAGCGGTGGTTTTTATTCACATTTTGGACGACATACTAACCTATAACTTTTTTTCACTTTTTGGACGACATACTAAACTATGATGTTTTTTCACATTTTGAACGACATACTAAACAATGATGTTTTTGTCTCATTTTGAACGACATACTAAGCTATGATGTTTTTTTCACATTTGGACGACATACTAAGCTATGGGTTTTTTGCAAATATTTTGGGCCTTTTTTAGCTTTATTTGACAGGCAAAGTGAGAGTGTGACAGGAAATGGTGAGAAGACATGCAGCAAAAGGCCAGGAGCAGGAATCGAACACAGGCTGCTGCATCCGAGACCAGCTTCTTTATGTGGTTCACCTGCTTAACCCATTGAGCTACACGGGCACCCCGTAAGCTGTCTTTTTTATTCACATTTTGGACGACATGCTAGATAATGACATTTTTTGTCACACTTTGGACGACAAACTATGACGTTTTTGTCACATTTTGGACGACATACAAAACAGTGGCATTTTGATGACATTTTGGACAACATACTAAACTATGATGTTTTTTCCACATTTTGGACGACATGCAAAACTGTGATGTTTTTGTCACATTTTGGATGACATGCTAAGCTATGGGGTTTTTTCACATTTTGGACGACATACTAAACTGACAGTCTTATGACATTTTGGACATACTAAACTATTATATTTTGGTGTCATTTTGGACGACATACTAAACTGACTTTTTTTCACATTTTGGACGACATACTAAACTATGACGTTTTTGTCACATTTTGGACGACATACTAAACTATGATGTTTTAGTGACACTTTGGACGACACACTAAACTATGACGTTTTTGTCACATTTTCGGACAACATACTAAACTATGACTTTTTTGTCCATTTTCGGATGATATACGAAACTATGACGTTTTTTTTCCATTTTCCGACAACATACTAAACTAAGACTTTTTTGTCCATTTTTGAACGACATACTAAAGTATGACTTTTTTTGTCCATTTTGGATGACCTACTGAAGTATCGTGTTTTTGTCTAATTTTGAACCAAATATGAGAATCGAACCCAGGCTGCTGCGTCAGAAACCAGCTTCTATACGTGGTTCACCTGCTTAACCCACTGAGCTATATGGGCACACCCAAAGCTGTGGTTTTTATTCATATTTTCGACAACATACTAAACTATGACTTTTTTGTCCATTTTCGGATGATTTACGAAACTATGACGTTTTTTGTCCATATTCCGACAACATACTAAACTAAGACTTTTTTGTCCATTTTTGAACGACATACTAAAGTATGACTTTTTTTGTCCATTTTGGATGACCTACTGAAGTATCGTGTTTTTGTCTAATTTTTGAACCAAATATGAGAATCGAACCCAGGCTGCTGCGTCAGAAACCAGCTTCTATACGTGGTTCACCTGCTTAACCCACTGAGCTATATGGGCACACCCAAAGCTGTGGTTTTTATTCATATTTTCGACAACATACTAAACTATGACTTTTTTGTCCATTTTCGGATGATTTACGAAACTATGACGTTTTTTGTCCATTTTCCGACAACATACTAAACTAAGACTTTTTTGAACGACATACTACAGTGTGACTTTTTTTGTCCATTTTGGATGACCAACTGAAGTATCGTGTTTTTGTCTAATTTTTGAACCAAATGTGAGAATCGAACCCGGGCCGCTGCATCAGAAACCAGCTTCTATACGTGGTTCACGTGCTTAACCCACTGAGCTATATGGGCACACCCTAAGCTGTGGTTTTTATTCACATTTTGGACGACATACTAACCTATAACTTTTTATCACTTTTTGGACGACATACTAAATTATGACATTTTTGTCACATTTTGGACGACATACTAAACTATGATGTTTTTTTCACTTTTTTTACGACATACTAAACTATGACGTTTTTCCACATTTTGAACAACATACTAAGCTATGATGTTTTTTTCACATTTTGGACAACATACTAAGCTATGGGTTTTTTGCAAATATTTTGGGCCTTTTTTAGCTTTATTTGACAGGCAAAGTGAGAGTGTGACAGGAAATGGTGAGAAGACATGCAGCAAAAGGCCAGGAGCGGGAATCAAACACAGGCTGCTGCGTCCGAGACCAGCTTCTTTATGTGGTTCAACTGCTTAACCATTGAACTATACGTGTGCCCCGTAAGTTATGGTTTTTATTCACATTTTGGACGACATGCTAAATTATGACATTTTTGTCACATTTTGGACGACATACTAAACTATGACTTTTTCTCACTTTTTGGACGACATACTAAATTATGACATTTTTGTCACATTTGGACAACATACTAAACTATGATGTTTTATCACATTTTGAACGACATACTAAACAATGATGTTTTGTCACATTTTGGACGACATACTAAACTATGATGTTTTTTCACATTTTGAACGACATACTAAACTATGACGTTTTTTCCACATTTTGGACGACATGCTAAACTATGACGTTTTGTCACATTTTCGACGACGTACTAAACTATGACGTTTTTGTCCATTTTCGGACAAAAATGACATTTATTGTCCATTTGCTGACGGCATTCTAAACTATGACGTTTTTTGTCCATCTTCCGACAACATACTAAACTATGACGTTTTTGTCCATTTTTGAACGACATACTAAAGTAAGACGTTTTTTTGTCCATTTTGGACGACATACTAAACTATCGTGTTTTTGTCTCATTTTGAACGACATAGTAAGCTATGATGTTTTTTTCACATTTTGGACGACATACTAAGCTATGGGTTTTTTGCAAATATTTTGGGCCTTTTTTAGCTTTATTTGATAGGCAAAGTGAGAGTGTGACAGGAAATGGTGAGAAGACATGCAGCAAAAGGCCAGGAGCGGGAATTGAACACAGGCTACTGCATCCGAGACCAACTTCTTTACGCGATTCACCCGCTTAACCCATTGAGCTATATGGGCACCCCATAAGCTATGGTTTTTATTCACATTTTGGACGACATGCTAAATTATGACATTTTTGTCACATTTTGGACGACATACTGAACTATCGTGTTTTTGTCACACTTTGGACGACATACTAAAACTATGACTTTTTCTCACTTTTTGGACGACATACTAAATTATGACAATTTTGTGACATTTTGGACGACATACTAAACTATGACGTTTTTGTCACATTTTGGAGGACATCCTCAACTGTGACGTTTTTTTTCCCTATTTTGGACGACATACTGAACATTGATGTTTTTATCACATTTTGGACGACATACTAAACTATGACGTTTTTTCCAGATTTTGGACGACATCGTTTTTGTAACATTTTGGACGGCATACTAAACTATCACATTTTCGTCCATTTTCGGAAGACATTCTAAACTATGACGTTTTTGTCCATTTTTGGACAAACATGAAGTTTTTTTGTCCATTTTCGGACGACATACTAAACTATGACTTTTTTGTTCATTTTCGTACGATATACTAAACTATGACATTTTTTGTCCATTTTCGGACGAAAAATGACGTTTATTGTCCATTAGGGGACGACATTCTAAACTATCACATTTTTGTCCAGTTCCAACAACACACTAAACTATGACGTTTTTTGTCCATTTTTGATGACATACTAAACTATGACTTTTTCACTTTTTTGGACGAATACTAAATTATGACATTTTTGTCACATTTTGAACGACATACTAAACTATGACATTTTTGTCACATTTTGGATGACATACTAAACTATGACTTTTTTTTCCCTATTTGGACGACATACTAAACGATGACGTTTTTCCCTATTTTGGATGACATACTCAACAATGAGGTTTTGTGTCACATTTTGGACGACATACGAAACAGTGCCGTTTTGATAACATTTTGGACGACAAAGTAAACTATGATGTTTTTTCCACATTTTGGACAACATAATAAACTATGACTTTTTTGTCCATTTCGAGCGACATACTAAAGTATGACATTTTTTGTCCATTTTGGATGACATACTAAATTATGACATTTTTGTCACATTTTGGATGACGTTTTTTTCCCTATTTTGGACGACATGCTAAACTATGATGTTTTTTCCACATTTTGCATGACATGCTAAACTATGACATTTTTGTCCATTTTCAGAAGACATTCTAAAACTATGATGTTTTTGTCCATTTTCGGACAAAAAAAAATTTTTTTTTGTCCATTTTCGACGACATACTAAACTATGAGTTTTTTGTCCATTTTCGGATGATATACTAACTATGACGTTTTTTGTCCATTTTCGGACGACATACGTTTTTGTTCATTTTAGGACGAAAAATTATGTTTATTGTCCATTTGCGGACGGCATTCTAATCTATGACGTTTTTGTGTCAGTTTTCCGACAACATACTAAACCATGACGTTTTGTCCATTTTCCGACAACGTACTAAAGTATGACGGTTTTTATCCATTTTCAGACGACATACTAAACTATGACGTTTTTGTCCATTTTCGGGCGAAAAATGACGTTTATTGTCCATTAGCGGATGACATTCTAAACTATGACATTTTTGTAGATTTTCCAACGACATACTACACTTCAACGTTTTTGTTCATTTTAGGACGAAAAATTACGTTTATTGTCCATTTGCGGACGGCATTCTAAACTATGACGTTTTTGTGTCAGTTTTCCGACAACATACTAAACCATGACGTTTTGTCCATTTTCCGACAACATACTAAAGTATAACGGTTTTTGTCCATTTTCGGACGACATACTAAACTATGACGTTTTTTGTCCATTTTCAATAGACGTACTATACTATGACCTTTTTTTTTCATTTCGAACGACATACTAAACTATGATGTTTATTGTCCATTTGCAGATGACATTCTAAACTATGACATTTTTTGTCCATTTCCAACGACATACTAAACTAGAAAAGCACTCAGAGAGTGCAGATCTCCGCCAAGGATAGAGAGGTAAACAGGAAAAACATGCAGTAAAGGATCATGAGCTGGAATCAAACTTCCGTCTCTGACACTTCTGTTTACAAATCACCTTTTTAACCAGTTGAAGCTATCTGGACACGTTGCTCCAATTTGTTGGACGACATACTAACTATGATGTTTTTGTCATATTTTGGACCACATACTAAAACATTCTAAAAAAATTCAAAGTGATCCAGAATCCAGGATCCTTTCCGGATTGCCACCAAAATTAAATCAGTTCTTCCTCTTACCATCGTCTACATCCCCTCAAAATGTCATTTGAATCTGCACAGGGCGTTTTTGAGTTATTTTGCTAACAGACAGAAAGACAGACAGACAGACACACAAACGCCGGGTGTCACATAACCTCCTTGGCGGAGGTAACTATGACATTTTTGTGAACATTTTGGACGACATACTAAACTATGGACATTTTTGTCACATTTTGGACGACATACTCAGCTATGGTTTTTTTAATATTTTATTTTTTGGGGCCTTTTTCAGCTTTATTTGATAGGCTAAGTGCAGTGGCGGCTGGTGAAAAATATTCTAGGTGGGGCTGTGCCATATCAAGTCAGTTTCAGTAACCATCCGATACAACTGAACAGAAAATGGCAGGATATCAGTGCTCTGTGAAATAATAATTATTTAATGCAAATATTAATAACTTGAGGCATTTTTGCACAAACATACGCAACATATTGCGTAACCACAATTTTGGCAATAAATTCAGGGATGGGAATCTTCCGCGGATCCTTCCGCGGACTTCTGCGTATTTCATTTCAAGTTTGAACACTTTATTGTCGCTGATACTCCCGCGAGATGGTAACGCCGTTAACGATAGCTTGTTAACGACGTTAACAAGCTGTCGTTTGATTGTAAACGGCCCAGCGATTGAAAGTCGCTGCGCTGCCGCGGCCGCCGAACCACCACCACCACCACCCCCACCACCCCCTCCGTCAACAACAACGTTCCGCTGGAAACGGAACTTGTTATTCCCATCCCTGTAAATTATATATACAGCTGAGCACATGAAACAGTGCATTAGTGTTGAATTGACGACTCAGGTATTATGTTAAGTGTTAAGTATATTAAGAATAATACTAGAACATAAAAATACTGTACAGTAATTTATGATCCAGCTAAATGTTACTAACTGATCAGAATTCCAACAATTAAATGATTTTTCAATTAGCAGACAAAGAAAAATACAATTTGTGACAATTTTGATGATTTCAACATTTCAGTGAACAAGCCAGAAAATGATGAGCAGATTACATAAGCAAACACATACTATTTAGACAAAATATCAAAAAATTACTAAGTGCAATACATTGCTGGATGATGTTCTAAAGTCAACTTTATACAAAGAAAAATCTGGTCAAGGGAATAAATGTGTGCGTGTATACAGACAGACAGTACTCTTCTGTTGAAGATTACTTTGCATGAATTTGAAACAGGCCTGGACAAAAATGATGGTACCATTAACTTAATATTTTGTTGTACAATCTTTTAAAACAGTCACTGCAGTCAGGTGATTCCTGTAACTCTCAGTGAGACTTCTGCACGTGTCGACTCCTAGTGAGCAAACTGCTCCAGCTGTCTCAGGTGTGAAAGCTGTCCTTCTCCAGACTGCATGTTTCAGCTGCTTCCACAGATGTTCAGTAGAATTCTGATCAGGGCTCATTGGAGGCCACTTCAGAACAGTTCAGTGTGTAACTGTGTGTCACTCTTCATCTCTTCATCTAGCTGCGTCGCGATGTTAGCCTTGCCTAGTATCGTTAGCTTAACGGTGTTCTCCATATGTGCCCTCCTACTCTCGAGTTTCTTTATTTTCTCGGATAAATGTTTCATATCTCTTACTTCTGAAACAGTCCATGCCGTGTCTGTCCCAGCCGTTTTATAGAGCAAACACGGGACGCAATATAAAGCATTTGCATGACTAGATCCAGACAGCTAGCCAAGCCTTCCTCTTGTCACTGTGACAGTGTCACAGTTATCCACCGCACTCATTGCCCACTTGGCTTGGGGTGAAATCGATTTTGCCCCTCTGGGCATCAGATTCGACGACGCTGATTGGATAAATTTCTGTTGCTAAGTCAAATCTCTTGTCGGTAATTGGCTGCTCTGCCGCACTAGAGGGGCGATTTCTCTGGCGCCCCAGCAGCTCAGCAGAGATGAGCAGGAAACTATTTTCCAAAAATTCTATTTAATATTTGTACATGACATGTAATTGCGAATTTAAACACGCATGGTGCTAAAAATAACTGATGATTGTTTATTTTAAAAATATTTATTTTAAAAATGAAAATCAAAAACACCGGGGTGGGGGTGGGGGTGGGGGGTGGGGCGAGCGCCCTCTATTGGCCATCTGCCACTGCTGCCAGGTCATTTCTGTTCATTTTCAGTACTTCCCAATTGTTCCCAACACTTTGTTCTAGTCATGTCTTTTGTTTTTTTATTGTTGTTTTGCAGCTTTAAACAGCAGACAAAGAAGAAGATGAGCAGATCTGACTGTGACATGCAGTGACTGTCCCAAATAACTAATTAGTTTACTATGAAACTGACCAATTTTCTCTGGTTTGCATTTGCTCATCTGTTACTGTTATAGAGTGGACATCAAGATGGTGAAAAATTGAAGATCAGTAGCAGTGTGTTGAGTTATGCATATCTAATATCCAAATCTAACTGTTAAGTACATACACAGACTCTTCATTTTTCCAGAGTGATGGCTATTCTTCCTGTTTCCAGGCTTGAGCCCTCGCTGTTTTTATTAAGGAATACTTTTCTGCTACTGCAGGGCCTTAAAATGGATAATGTATTGTCCATCCTTCAGTTACAGACTCAGTATAAGTCTGAACATTATACACTATGATCTTGTATTTTGATAGCTTGGAATTATTAATTTCCACCAAACCATAAGAGGGAGAAACTACATGATACCTCAGAACTTAACAGGGTGCTTAAGCCATCAGTCATTCATAGTATGTTCCCAGGACATCCTGAGGAGATTTTACAGTTGTCAGTGATACTGTAACAGAATAATTGTTAACTTCTAATGTGACTTCTTCCCATTTTGTCATAAATTCTTAATATCCTGAGACTGACTGTGACTCATGTGCTGCAACAGAAACACTAAGAAAATATTATGCAAACTAATTCTATACCACAAATAAAGTCTAGTTTGGAAAATGTTAACTAAGCACAACACATGTAAAAATACTAAATGAATAGGGGAAATAGGCAACGATTATACTATTATTGTCCGTTTCCTATTGATAAATATGTCGGCCGTGGGTAATATCGTGTGATGAAAATTTTCTTGCTTATGACAATTGAAATGCAATCCGAGGTGTCATATTTGCTTGAATCTAGGACAGTTGTAGCATTTCTATGTTATTAAAATGAGGGCTGCAGCCCCCCGTGACCCTAATGAGGACTAAGTGGTGTAAGATCATGGCGGATGGATGGATGGATGGATGGATGGATGGATGGATGGATCGGTATTGTTAAAACTAAAGTATACAGGATTGTAGAAACCAGAAAGAGTAAACTGAATGTTGAGAGCATACAACCGAAAAATATTCAAGTGCCAACAAATGAACTTTCTCTGTCTGAGTACAGCTATTCAGCAAACCCATGGCAGACAAAGCTGGTGGGAAGAGTAGCATGGTGCATTAAAACTACATTATATTGAAAAATATATATATACACAAATAGGCTACATCAGAACATTTGCAAAACATCCTGTTCACAGCCAATATAGATTAACAAGTTAAATACTATCAACATGTACATAGATAAGTGGAAACATACCCTGATGAAACTACAGGAGGATGGAGACCACGAAGAGCACGGAAACACACAAATACACAAATCTATGCCTAACTGGCTGTAACTATTTCATTGTTAGGTTTTTTTTTCATATATACTAAAATGAGTCCTGATTGCAAGAAAAACGAAATTATTCATTTTGAGTGTGCAAGACAGCCTCGAGGGGCCAAGTGTTGGGGCTCATCGGGATGTTAGACAGAGGACAAGCAGTAATGTAAGCCTGCTAGAGCCAATTTATAGTCTAACAAGCAGTGATTATCATTCCATTTAGATGTCTTCTGGATATTTGCTTGCTAATTCAATACAAGAAACAAGTCAGGTTGATTAATATTCTGACTCCACTCGAGGCCTGGGGAATGAAATGATTGTGACATGTACAGACAACAAACACTTCATCAAAAGAATAAGAAATAGCCCAATAGAATGATGGTTTTACTTGAACGCATATATGAAAAAAACACAAAGATCAGTTACATACACAAACCTTAAGCATGCTCCCTACCTGATTTATAAACAGCTTGTCATATGGGAATTTTCCTGGAATTTTAAGGGGTTTTCATGGGAATTTTTGCAAAGTTTCCATTAAATTCCTGAGTGATTTAGTCTACATACACTGGTTTCTATGAGCAGAGTGCATTTTGAAATAAAGACCACAATTGATCATTTTCGCACAGTGGTTAGAAGCTTAAATCATGACTGTGATTAATGATCATTTAATTTTGCAGCCTGGCTGCTGAGCTATCCATTGTATTTGGTCACCGGTTCAGTATCTTCCTGTCTGCATCTTCAACCTAATCATCAGGTGTGTCTATATCTGACCTTTCCCTCTCTGCCTCTTTTTTCCGCAATTTTGGTTGAGGAACACATCAAGCCAGAAAAGACTGACAGACCAATGTAAGAAATAAAAGGCATACTTTCTACTACTATGGCTAATGTAGTAGCTGCCTGTGTTGGTCAAAGCCACAACAAAACAGCTTAATGCTCGTCATTAATCTGCACAAATGCTGCCATTTCAAATTTTAACTTGAACAATCTCAAAAAGAGTTGATCGCAATCTGGAGCCCTGCAGGATGAACAAGGCAGCTCATTAGAAAACCTTCACTTACATTACGAAACATCCATCCATCCTCTATATACCGCTTTATCCTCACTAGGGTCGCGGGGGTGCTGGAGCCTATCCCAGCTGACTCGGGTGAAGGCAGGGGACACCCTGGACAGGTCGCCAGTCTGTCGCAGGGCTACATACATAGACGAACAATCACACTCACATTCACACCTACGGGCAATTTAGAGTGACCAATTAACCTCAGCATATTTTTGGACTGTGGGAGGAAGCCGGAGTACCCGGAGGAAACCCACGCATGCTCAGGGAGAACATGCAAACTCCATGCAGAAAGATCCCAGGCCCACCCCGGCCATTACGAAACAGTTCACCTAAATTAGTTTCTGAAAAGACTTGAGGTATAAAATAAACCATGCAGTTACTGAACCTGTCTTTGTTTCAGATAAACAATGGTACGTTTCCACAGACTGCAAGTTGCAGCTGGATGCCCCTGATTTGCATGAAGTAGCTTATGCCTAAACCTTATGCAAATAAAAATGGTCAGCGTTGCAAACCATCTCTGGAAATGCAACACGTCGCTACCTGAATGCATTGCACATCTTTTACACACTGAATGATGAGCAAGGAAATAATATATTCTGTAGACACAACCTGTCGAAACCTTAACCTTGCCCTGGTTGCACCTCTTGCTTTATTTAATGTGGCTAAAAACGAGATTAAAGGCTAAATGTTGATATCTAATGAAACTGATCATGTTTCCAGCCATATCGCTCAGTCATACTCCAGTGCATGATGTACAGGCCTACAGAGCATCTCAGACACTTGACAGACTGATTAAACATCAGGCCCAACAACTTTATCCTATTGAAATGTTACCAAACGCTCACAGGGCTAAATGAGCTGTTCAAATTAAGGAGACTGATATACATTAGGACAATATGAGCCTTTGATGGAGCTGCAGTGTTTATGTGCTGCTCTGACACCAGTACAATTAACCCCCTGACTAACCTCAGGTTTCTGCCTGACAAGATTGTGTCGGACCTCAAAGAAGCTGGAATCAGCTGCTCCCATTCAAAACCAGAGACAGCGAAGCCATAAAGCAGCTCATCAGCTCCGGAAGCTTTGCCTTTTTTATGACCCCCATCCCCAACCTTA
The DNA here is from genome assembly GCF_021347895.1 of Acanthochromis polyacanthus. Lineage (NCBI taxonomy): Eukaryota > Metazoa > Chordata > Actinopteri > Pomacentridae > Acanthochromis > Acanthochromis polyacanthus. The sequence goes on along the minus strand of NC_067123.1, from coordinate 32,331,827 downwards.
TCTCTGCGTTGAACCACTTTGCAGTTGATAAAGCTCGAGGATGAGTTGGACTGCTGTGATATTCCTGCCACATTCTTCTGCATAAAGTTCATTGTGACCACGGCTCTTTTTTCTTCTCTCCCACACCCCTCCTCATCTGCCTCTCGCTCTTCGCCTGTCTTTCCTCACTCTCTCTTATCAAGCCAGGCAGAAGCAGACAGCGACTTGAATTAAGCGCTGGTCGGGGGGGGAGCTGCTTGGAGCCGATAACAATACAAAATGGATTTTCTCAAACAGAGAAAAACAGCTGTCTCCATTATTTGAATGCTTCACCTTTCCCCGCTCCATTAATTGGCTCTTTGATCACAGGCAGAGGTGCACAGTGACTGATAAGGAGTAGGTTATTAGTAAAGTAGCCTGGAGGACCGAGAGGCGGCCGGCCGTGGCGGGCTGCAGGAGATGAGATAAAGGCGTGGTAATGCCGGTGTGAGAGAGTGCCGGTGAGTGATAGGGCCGCGCCGTCTGGCCCTCTCGCTCCCCGCTTGGCTCACGGGCGGCAGGAAAAAGAGTAGCAGCAGGACGAGGTGTGATATAGCCGCTAATGCAGGATTGTGATTCAGCTTGTGGGGGATAGAGCGTGGGATTTGATTCTATAACGGCGTGCTCCTTTAAGTGGTGGATCTCTTCCTCCCTGCCTCCCCTCCACCCGCTCTCACAAAATCAAACTGTGTGACAGGAAATTTCCTCTGCGCTTTTCATATTGGCCTGATATGTGGTAAATGGTAGGTCTATGATAGCCCGCGAGGAAGAAGAACTAGGAGGGGGGAAAAAATGACATTACCCCATCAAGGGCTTTTTAAGAGATGGGCGGCTCCTTTGATGTTGTGCTGAGCTAAATTCACTGCATTAAATCTGATGGAATTTTCACCATAAGCCTGTTTATGTATTTTCTCACATCCATGGACAAGGGGCGATTTGCCACACTCCTCAGTGGAGGGAAAAGGAATCTTCAAGAAGTCACTATCTTGTAATCCTGCCTCTCTCTCCCCTCTCTCTCTCTCACTCTCTCCCTCCCTCTCTGTTCAAGAAATAGGACCGGAGGGGACAAGCAGGGTATTTGTGTGTTGTAAAGCGTGGTAAGAAAAGAGGGGAAGTGTTGATATTAAATTACCGAACACAAGGTTATCTAGTTCCTGCACATGGCTAGGCTGCCCTGGGCCAAGGGTAATCTGCTAATAGCGTTCACAACGAATGACATTATTAAGGAACTGGGCCCATGTGTCAGGCCTTTCTCTGTCTCCCTCTCTATCTGTCTCCCTCTCGCTCAGACTCGCACAAGCAAAACAGTGGCTGGGAGAAGGAAAAATACAAAAGAGACAGGGGGGCAGAGATGAATGAGCAGAGCTGCCTGACGAGATAGGAGTTGAGGAGCTGGAGACAAGAGAGGGAGAGCGAGGAAGTCAGAGGGTAAAGGATATGAGGCTTTCTTTTTATCGGTGACATTTGTTTTAAAAAAAAAAAAACTAATGCCCTGCAAATATCAAAGTTCAAAATGATTTATGACTCAGGGAAAGCAAATAACTGCAAACCTGAAGCTGTGACCCACTAAACCAATTTGACTGAGGGAAGTCCTGCATTAGGGGTAGTTAGCACAACCGATGGAGAGATTCAAGAAAACATGCTTATTATTACTCCTATTATCCTCTCAGCAAGATGATCCTCATGCTGTCCAGTTGTTCAGTTGTGAACAGTTGTTTTATATTGTTGATGTTTATCTCATAATCGGCCTTATCTCATTAATGTTGACCTTTGAGTCACATTTTTGACCTCTTAACCTTACTAAGAGCTTGATGTATATGTTCAACTGCCAAATCACCTCTCCTTCAGATTCAATGTCTCTTTTCTGAGACAAAATCTCACCAAAGCATGCACACACAACACAAACACTCTACTCTGAAGCCTCACATCTCCTCAGCAGTACAGTGTATTCAGCTGTAGCGTATAGAGGACGAGAACAAAAGCCTCTGCAGATATCAACGTCAAGTAATGGCCTCCATACTCTGCCCAGCAGGTGAAGTAGAGGGAAAAAAAACAACACACAAAGCTTCCTCATGCCCCTGGGGAACAGTGAAAACTCAGCAAAAGAACTCATCATAAGGAAAAAAACCCTCTTCCTCCTTTTCTTTACACTCCATCCCACCTCCTCCAATCTCACCCTTAACCGGGGCAGCCTCCTGTAATCCAGCGTGCAGTTGTTCTAGTTGAAACAGCCACAGTTGTTTCACACAAATGGAAATGCACATTCACAGCGGCACAAACACGCTTGTTGAGTGTGGAGAAAAACAGCTTGAATAGAGCAGCAAATTGAAATCACATTCGGATGTTAAACACACTGTTACATCTAAGTGCTGTTTTTGGGCTTTCACATAAACCTATACAAATGTTTAAAGGCCCTCCTCTAGTGAAAATCACGTATTTTACCTTGTCAAAATCTCCATATGGGGTTTTTATATGCTGGAATATATCACAAGCGGAATAAGAAGTCAACGCTATGGCTGAATGTTCTCCCTTCGAAACTGTAGTGTACCATTGACAGAATCTGAAACAAGGATTTGGACTTCGCAGGTTTCATAGAGAACAAACCTACGCCGACCAACAGCAGATGGATCCCCAGATATAACCTGAGTTCTGCTCAAGGTTTCTTTCCGTTAAAAGGGAGTTTTTTTCTTGCCACTGTCGTTTTAGGGCTCTGATGGTTCAGACATATGGGTTCTGTAAAGCGTCTTGAGACAATTTGAATTTTAATTGGCGCTATATAAACTAGACAAGTCCTCAGTAGATGGCAGAACCATGCCCATGCATAATACTCTGTATCAATTTTGATCATCCTACGTATATCCCTTCCTATACAAATTATGCAATATGCAAGAAATGTGGTAAGTGACCCCTGTGACCTTGACCTTGATCTGCTGGCCTCTAACTCCACAAGTGAGCAGGGGACCTTAGACTGATCTTCAGTGCCAAGTTTGATTATCCTGACTTCAGCGCTTGCAGAGATATCTGAACGGACATACACACATACATACTTACCCAGCCAGCCAGATACCGAAGCGAATGCAGTAACCCCGTTGACGTACACATCAGCCGTGGTTGATAAAATTGAATTGAAAAATTGAAATTCTAAAGGAGGAAATTTTGATCACAAAGAAATCTAAAGATTCAAGTTTTGATACACAAAAATTAGATTTTAAGGGTTTAATAACTGAAAGAAAATCAATACTGTCAATTTTATAACTTTCTGTGTGATGTAATTGCCAAACGATAAAGAGAATCTCATAAACTTGGAAACCATAACTTCTGAAAATGCTTTCTAGCACAAAATCAGATGGGAATCCATAGACTTCACAATTAAAAATAACTCAGAAACAATTTAAACATTGAAAATTGCTGCCCTTTCGCAGTGCTTATAGCAGTGACTAAGGACTCCCCTTGACATTTTCAAATCCTCATTGAACTGTGCAGGATAAACAAGCTATTTAACTTCAAGAACTGGCAGACCTTCCAGCAGCTCCGCAATCTCACAGCGACTAACCTCGCAATAAGTGCGCATTTCACTGAGCGTCCATATTTGACATTGACTTCATGGGGTGAGCGAGTATATGTTCTTAGTCTTTTGCATGTGTGTGTGTGTGTGAGAGAGAGAGAGAGAGAGAGAGAGAGAGAGAAAGAGAGAGAGAGAGAGAGTGTATATGTGTGTGTGTGTGTGGGTGAGTGTTTAAGTGCCAAAGTGAACATCTTGCTAGGATGTGAAGTCAGGAGGTCTCTTCCCATGCAGGCAGCCAGTAGAGAGGAGGTGATTGATGGCTAATGAGGGCTGAATGAGAAGCTGAGGCCAAACACACAGTCTACTGCCTACACATGATGGATGACACGCTGAGATACAGTACCCACACATGACTCTGGTCAAAGTGGATGTGGGTTTGCTGCCTTGTGTGGTCTCAATGGAAGCGTTGATGTAAGACGTTCGTATTGATACGGAAAAGGTTTAGTTACAGTTTTGGTATTCCCGTGATTGCGTCATGTGTGTATCTTGTCTTGTCTTCTATTTCATTTTCCGTTCAACACAGCCTGAATTAAACTCCAAATTAAGATCACATTTGGAAGTTTAAACAAGCTGGTACGTGTCATCGTGTTTATCCTGCACAATGTAGTGTTCGGTGGAAAACTTCACTCTGACTGTGCAAAACATCCACATCAGCTGATTCCTGCAGATCTCTATGATCCTCGCGGCAACGTTGGCGCTCGTGTTGTATTTCCTCTTTCAACCCATCCTGTTCCACTCTAAACCCACTGAGCCAAATCACATCCGAAAACAGTTTACCATGACACACAACGGGACACCACAGTCCATCAGTCATCCTGAACCCCACTGTTTCCAGCTCAGTGGATCCATCCCATACCATTCAAATATCACACAGACTTCACCTATAGACGCCGCATGGAGCCTCGTATAAACCCTGCAACATATGGACAGTTGAAAAATAGTGTTTTATCCTCCCAGTTAGGCTGATCAGAGATGAATCGGTCTGTATGGAGATTAACCTTGACGGAGACGTCCTTACATCCAAGAAAACATGCATGATTAATTTAATTAAATACGACTAGCAATCATTTTCATCCTTATTTTTGCCGTTATCTTTCTTTAATTAATTGTTTAATCTGATGGAGGTGAGAAAATAATGATCAATGTCTGTTACAATTTCAAAAAATTCAAGTGACATTTTCAAATGTCCTGTTTGGTCCAAACAACAGCCCAAAACCAAATGTATTAGTTTGCAATGATATAAAACAGAGAAACATTTTGATATTGATATCGTTACTAATCAGGTAACAAAACTGCTGCTCATTAATTTTTTCCCTTTTTTTTGCTGAAGGACTAATCAATTATTCTGCCAACTGCTTCAACTCAAAAAGTCATAAATTTAAGTAACCAAATTATATTCTTTCATGATTGTGACACAGTGTAAGATTATTATAAGCTTAAAAAAGATATTCAAATGGATAACGCAAAGCAGTAGAATTTCTTAAAATGTCAGAGCCTTAAATAAATGTAAAAAGGTAACATTATTATCTGTGGTGTGCAGAAAATCATCAATATATGTCATCATGACGAACGGGAAAGTTCAGTCATTGAGTATTTTCTCTGTCTGTGACCTCAACAAAAAAATATTTCCTTTAACTCTCCACATTACACAGCTTTATTCAAACTTTCCACCTGAACAGCAATAAATAAACCTTTCTGTTAACGTGCAGCACAAAGAGCAGCAGTGTGTTTCCCTGCTGCTATAGAAATAGACCAGTCAAGCTAATAACTCTTTCTGCACTGTAGGCACATAGAATTCGTGATTAAACATTAGCTGCATACTTTGAGCTAAATCACGAGCCATATATCAGACTGTGGAAGTGACAGACTGTTGGCCGTATTGAACATTAGGAGAGCATGTGGCTACTGAGTGCTTGTGATGTATCTTTCCAAATTCAAAGCAAGAATATAAATCAGCAGAAACGTTTTTTCCTTCGAACAACACGCTACTTTCCAGATCATTCTCTTTTTTGATGGAGGGTGTTCCTTTTGCTCTTTCATTCCCATCCTTCATTCTCCTCTCAACTCTTGTCCGTCAAGAAGGACAGCAGAGAGTTTATGCTCGGAGGACGGAGAAAAAAACTAACTATGAGCGAGTGCACGTGATAAACCTGGGCTGAGCAACGCAGAGATTAGTACTGCTGTCTTGGACAGGCAAGGAGAAGCCATGAGCACCGAGAGCACTCCTGAGGAAATTTATAGCTTGCACCTGAGCATCCTTTACATCCCGCGGCCCCGCTTCCATCCACCCATCGCTGGTCCTCACCCAGCACCATCTCCCCCTGACTTCCCCAGCTGTTCTGCACCTGGATGCTGGCCTATAGGAGAGAGATCAGAACGTATGCCATCCATCTCTCTGAGGGGGCACATGTGGTGTGTATGTGTGTGTGTGTGCATGTCTGTGTGTGTGTGCGTTTAGCTTGCAGGAAGCTAAAGGACCTGGTGTGAGTTGTGTTGTGGATTAAAGCAAATAAAAGTAAATGACCGAGCTTCAGGATGGAGCTGCTGCTTTGTGCCCGTCTTTAATCGTAGTCTTTAATCTGAAATAAACTTCATGCCTTGGGTGCATCACAACTATCACAGACAAGCTAAGACAGAATGCTAAAAAGGAAGAAGTATTCCCAAGGTTTACAAGGTTTGCAAGGACAGGGAATTTTTAAACACCAAACACAATTTGCCCTCCATCCTAGTCTGATTCTGGTCTTCTAAAACGTTGTGCACAATTTTTTCATTTTTTTAAATAAAGAAACAAAACTTACGCCTTTCAATGTCTGAGCATTTGTTCTTTAATTAAGATGTCCTTCATTAGTCCCATTTGTGTTTTGTTTTCATTGGCTGAATTCGTTAAAATGAATAATTCCTCCTGGTTCCCTTCTTTTTCAAAGGTAGATTTGTTTACAGTCATCAAACTGAAGGTGTTTTCTCTTCATCTCACGGATAACATTGACTGAGTTCATTTTTCCTTTGTAAAGAATACACTATAGAGACAAAAACTGTCTAATACATGCTGCAGTCAAAGTGAATATTCCACAGAGATGACCTGTAGTTCTTTGAAAGCTTGCTTCCTGTGGAGAAGCTAACAGCACCTACATTACTCACTTCCTATCTCCAGTGTGCCATTTTACTTCTGTTTGTCATAAAAAAAAAATGTTTCAGAGTTGACAAAAGTTGAGAAAAACACGTGAGCGTCAATAGAATATTTATATTGGAATACTTAATGAGGCTGTCCCGGTGGACGATCTAAAATTAATTTATTCCAATGTAATGTATTAATAAAAACGTTAAAATGTGATAGAAGCACTGCAGGCACGTCAAGCCCGCATCTTGATTAAAAGCAATTTATCTGCCAACGGTTTGTTTGTGGAATCAATTTTTCATTCTAAATGTCACATTCCTCGGAGTTTTGCAATGCAGATTGGCTGAGATATTTTGTTGAAATATACATGGGACTTCTCAGCGCTCCCATGGCACACAAATTTGATTGGTGCGAGAGGGAGGGAAGATGGATGAAGATTGTCCGGGGTTTGTTGTCAGGGGACCAGCAGAGGTTGCAACGTTGTTCTATAGCTGCGTGAAATGTCTCAGATCAGAAATGGCAGCTCCCATATGGATTTAAATCCAGACACAAGCGGCATACTAATAAACATACTGCACTCAGACAGACACATACGTAGAACACATCCGCATGTGGAGCAGCAGCAGACATTTATTGTTATGGGGACAAATACAGACAAATCATGAAAAACTTAGATACTTAAAAAAAAACTAAAAAATGACATCTATTGTACAGGTTTTTCCAGATCCAGTTTGATCTTCCTGTTTAAATGTATATTAACAAGGAACACAGAACCACAGTATTGTTGATTGACGACAAAATAAACTAATTTTCCCACTATTTTCTATTTCTAACAATTTCAAACACTGTTCCAGATGTCCATATTGAATCCAATAACTTCTGCATTTAAATCTACAGTCAACATTGTTTTAACATGCCGGATGATGTAAAATAAAACCAGGGATAAGTGAATGTTAAAGCTGCATTTAATAGAAAGCAAGTAAAAGGACTCCCGTGGCTTGTGTCACTCCGTTTCTGCTAAGTGAGTAAGCATTGTTAGGTGTTCGCAGCTTGATGGGTCCATGAAGTAAAGGATTGAGTGTTTTCCTACTTAGCTCAATGGGAAACCAGATGAAGATTTTTCATGTGATATAGCTGATTATAATCGATATTTTTTTGGTTTTGCTCAAAACTCCAACTAAACAGTTCTAAAGTTGCTTTGCCCTCTAAACATACCAACAACATATATCAATACATCAAAATCTTGTCTGCTCATTACTGTACAGTACATGTGATATTTGTCATTCCTGTGAAATCGGACAACATGTGCAGTGATGTTTACCACATTCAGCCCAAACTGATTTCAAGTGGGCCGCACCAGTAAAATCACAGCATAACAACCTATAAATAACCACAAACAAGTGCAAAAAAGTACATTCTGAAAATGTTCACATTAAAGGAATTATCCTATTTACAAAACATGAACACACACTTTACAGATCACAGAGTGTCTACAAAGGGAACAAAACATTTAGTCACAGGTATATTGAACTGAACAATATAGTATTTTACTTGATGATCAAAACAACAAAAGTCAGATGAAAAATATTTTTGGAGTCTCCTCTTTTCCTTGTAGTTGCCAAAAGTTGTTTTTGCAGCAGCTCTGTGACATACAGCACAGTGTCAAGGCAGAACATCCGAGATACATTTTGACTCTATTTTCATCACAGTGTTGTAAATGTTTAATGTTCTAAACTTGATTTAAGCAAAAATGCTGAGAGGAAAATTTAGAGTGACATTTTTTTTTGTAGAAGGGGTCCATAGCCTCTCATATACCTGCAATTACAGACAAAAATCAGAAACACAGTCAATATTATTTGTCCAACTCTACTCAGAATTTACCTGTTGTTACTTTTTGTGCCACTCAACCACCTCTAAAATGCTAAACTTAGTTCACTTGTGCTTCAGAATCCTTTTAATGAGATTTACAAATGTCGCGGCTTAGTCAAACATCTTTTCCTCTCCCGTCTCCCACACACAGCTCTCATACTTTTATCACCATGGAAGATCCCATCGGTATACAACTTTCACTTTCCTCCAAATACGCAGAGGGAGAAGTAAATTAGTATTTCATCTCCTCCACAGAGACGTGAAACTCTATCATAGGGAGCCACTAGGTCAAACAGCTTCTGACAGACCATCATGAAACTGTTTACTCCAAAGGACCTCCTCACTTAGTCTAGCTTTGCCTTTCTGTCCTCTGACGTGCTGGATTCATCTTTTCACGCTGCTCATCTTTCTCAGCTGGTCTTTTTTTCCTCTGCAACATCTCCTGTTTATCATTTTATCTGTTCATTTCTTTTCCACTATCACTCTGTCAAATGGCATCTTGCATTCATCAGCCCACCCTTTACTAGTCTAAGATGTTGGACTCATCTATCCTCCGTCACTTCATTGCTCTTTCTCTCTCTCTGTCTGTCTCGCCGTCTCTCACTCGGATCTCCAACAAATGTTTGACCAAGCTGTTCCCCACTGTATTATTCAAGCACTGTGTGTGAGCCGCTATCATCAGACATGTATGCCTGACATGATGCATTGGCTCTGTTTAATTATAGAGATGCTGAATAAATATTTACAGATGGCCGATCCGTCTTCTGCAGGCCGAGCCCACGATGTGATTTATGAACCTTCAGCTAATGCGGAAGAAATGGCTGTCATTGTTACTGTATGGAGGCTGAATATCATACATGACATGTATGTATTCAGGTCTCAGACACAACTGTGTTAATACACCCAAGTAGCTGCTACTATGAGCTTGGTTGGAATTTGTTCTGAGTTTAAACAGCTTCTTGAGACTGTATTAACCTATAGAGGTATTGCAGTGTTTTTAGCTTCAAAAGCTGTCAGGTCTTGTCAGATATGGGGGACCTGCCGGGAAGGTAGAAGAGTAAATGGAATACATTAAAGTTTTAAAACTCTGGACTGAAATAGCCCTGCTCGACCTGGTGTGGATATCTGGAGTTTTAACCTGACCTGGACTGCACTTTACCATAATATGTCATTTCAGCCTTGACTTACTTTGCAAATGATTTTAAAATGACCTGTGTCAGTGAAGTAAAAGCTATGCTTTTTTTAACTGTAGAGGATTCCCCTTCAATAAGGTGAACAAAGGAAAGATCTGGCATGACTTGACCTAATTTGACCCCGAGGGAATTATATCCTGAATCAAACCCAAAGAGTCAGACTAATCGGGTTTGGGCTGAGACTCAGAGCTCTAGATTAGCCTCCCCTGAATCCAAATCAGTCTATTACTGGCATGGGTGGTTATGTGGAAATGGAGGAGCAGCGAGGCTAGTTGTGATTGAGTACTGGTATGCAAATATCCCTCTACATACAGTAACCTTAAAGGACCTGCATGTAATTAAAAAGAAAGGCTTGTGGCTACTGGGTGAATCAACCAATCAATCAAAGTTTATTTCTGTAGCCCTTTACAACAGCCCAAAGGGTGACGAAAGTGTTTCACAGTAAAAAAAAACAAGAAAATAACTTAAAAACAATACACTAACTTAAAACAGGACGCGCGAACCATGGATCCTCTAGCTGCAAGGCAATAAGTGCTCACCTCCACGCCACTGTGCAGCCTGTAAAATATACAATAAAACAATAAAATAAACAGCAATAAAACAGCACTAAAATATGACAGCTAAAAGAAACAAAGGTAATAAAATGTCACCATGCAGCTAGGTATGAAAAGCCACTTTAAACAGGAAGGTGTTGAGTTGTGATTTTAAAAGACCCACATCAGTGATGGTGTGCATATCGGGGGGGACTAAACTAATAGTTGCTCATGAGCTACTTTGAAGAGTGATAATTTAGATACAGGTAAGTGATTATAGAATTTAAAAATGATGCTCAAGCAGTTTTGAAATCTTTGCATACATCCATCCATCCTTTCTCTATACACTGCTTTATCCTCACTAGGGTCGTGGGGGGTGCTGGAGCCTATCCCAGCTGACGAAGGCAGGGGACACCCTGGACAGGTCGCCAGTCAGTCGCAGGGCTACATATACAGACAAACAATCACACTCACATTCACACCTACGGGCAATTTAGAGTAACCAATTAACCTCAGCATATTTTTGGACGGTGGGAGGAATCCAGAGTGCCCTGAGAAAACCCACGAAAGCACAGGGAGAACATGCAAACTCTATGCAGAAAGATCCCGGGCTCAGGCTGGGACTCGAACCAGGGATCTTTTTGCTGCAATGTGAAAGTGCTAAGCAGTCCACCACTGTGCAGCCCATCTTTGCGTATCCCGATTAGAGCATGCTTTTCACAATATAGCATTAAATACACAAACGTCTCCACCGTTAAGAGGCCCGTGTTTCGAAAAGTGTAACGTCTCCACAAACTGTAGCAAAAGTTTCCATTAGTAGCTCGAATCGCGTGCCAAATATTTCTTAAGCACCAAAACTGGAGACCCATAAAGGTGGAAATTCCTCCTGATTTAGTCCAGCTTTCGACTTCGTGAGTGACATTTATGTGAGCTCTGAGGTGGGGGAGAGCTGTATATCGCCGTGTTGTGCACGAGTTCTACCTCGGCCACTGGGAGAGAAGTACAGTAAAAGCACATTAAGCATTTCACTTCCAAACTCACTGGAGGGCTGCAATGTCTCCTAATGCTCCCCATTTTACTGTGCACATCAGTGCGCCTGTATATGTGAAATATGAGCGAGTAGGTCCACTTGGATGAACAACTGTGTGTGTGCATATTCTCGTGTATGTGTGTACTTGTCTGCCTGCTGGTGCTACGAAGCCATCTGGTATCTGGTCAGTCTAGCGAGCCTCTGGAGGGCACCTGGCCAGCAGCTTGCTCACCTGGTTCTGCTGGCCCCTGCCAACCAACACACCTGGCTTGGCCGGCACACAGGGAAAGGGAACAGATTGCACAGTGCACTCAAAAGCGGTCCAACACAGAGGCATGAAATTATGCTGTGATGCAGTATATATATATATATATTTGCTGTTTGTTGTATAGTGTTGCAGAACTTGTGCAGAATCTGATTATCAGGCAGAATGCAATCTCCACATCACGCGCAGCATCAGCACATTGTTGATTCGTAAATATCGGTGACCGCACAGATCTTTGAGCTTTTATAAACAACGCCTCCTCCATCATTTCTGAGATCCTCGACATATTGATATAAGATTCCACGATGAGTAATGTTGACTTCCATTGCATCTGTCCCAACAGTTTGTGCCAGACTGTGCCAACCCATCCATTTAGCGTAGGATGGCACTTCCTTCCTGCAGGTTGTCCTCTGCTATCAATTACACACTCGTCTCTCCGCAAGAAAGATGCTCTTTGTCCCCCCATTGTACACACACACAAACGGTCGTGCGCGCACACACGCCGCGGATGCAGAGGGACAGACACCTGCAGAGTGTTTGTCACCTCTTCTGTTGACATCTGCGACCGCATGGCATTGTGGGAGAGATGGCCATCTGTTGTCGGCAAGGCTGGATTAGAAGGGGGCAAGCGGGCGTGATGCTTCATGCTGCTCTTTTCTGTTGGCCTGAGCTGTGTGAAGTGTTGTGCCGTTATGGTGTTTTTGTTGTTTTCACTCCCATCGACGTCGCTCAGATGAAGTAATACAGCAAATGAAAAAGGTAAACTAGGCTTTACATTAAATAAGTCATGAATGCACCTGCGACAGCGTGTAAAGTAATTGTAGCTTCTCCTGAGGACTTTACCACTTCTTTTTCTCAGTAATTTCAGCACGTGTGCTAATTACAGAAACATAATGTCCTGTAAAGAATGTTTTGGATTCATTAAAGCCACATGTAAATGGTTGCTTTTTGTCAAATTGAACTCTCTTCTAATTATCTTGGAAATGTTTACCCCTCTTCACAGGGAGACAGCACATGAATGCTTGATTGACATGATAGTGACTGCAGAGTTTCTTCAATTATCCTGGCGAGGTTACGATGACTGCCTCTTGTTTCACAGCAGGTCCTTGTCATTCTGAGAACAGAAATACTAAACTCTTTCTGCAGCCTACGCTTCTGTAACCTATGAATCTTAAGTCTGTTGAAATGAAAGGCGAACATGGAGTTGGAACCATTAAGCAGGATGGTGATATTTAAAACATGTGGACGAAGCTTTTGTCAGTCAGTAGGGGATAAGTCAGTGGGCTACACTTGGGTCTGTAATAAAGTAACTTTTGGATGGAAGTTTTGTACAGATATTGATGGTCCACAGAAGATGAATCCTACTAATTCTGGTGGTCCTTTTTTGAAATTTAGCAGCATGATCTGGTCAAAATGTTAATTCATTCAGTGTAGTTTATAATGAGCAAATAGCTGCAAAGCTAATGGTATCCTCATCAGTCTTAGTTTTAATTTGTAATTTAGAGCTAAAGAAGACTATGTTTTGGTATTTACATGCTAAACAGAGAAAGTTCATGCTGTAAGTATCATCAACTGAGCATCAGTAGCTGTCAGAGTGAGCATGCTAACCAGCATTTGGCTCAAAAGCACCAGAGCCTCACAAAGGTGCTAGCATGGCTGTAGACTCTTGAAGAAATGTTACAATAAACAATCATGTACGAAAGTGAAGTCAATCCAGATGTTTAGATTCATATCCATCATCCATCACCATCAAGTAGGCATCTGATTGGTCCCTAATTTATTCTGCAGCACGACAATGTCCAGGTAGAGACATAAAAAACTATCTTGAGCAACAACACTAAATACCGGTCCGCATCTCAACAACACAGAGTCAGTCTAAGTTAACATGCAATGAAAGAAGATACTGAAACAACCTAAATCCTCAGAACTGTCACAAGTTAAATTCTCTAAGATGGTTTGAACAACATACCTGCCAAGTACCTTGAAAAACAGTGTACAAGGATGGCCACACTGAGTATTGATTTTATTTCTTTTTTGTTTACTGCACCTTCTATGAATTCAAACGATAAAAGTCTGTGTGCACATTTGTTGTCCTTGAAAAGGAAAACGTTGGTGAGATATTTAGAAAATAGAGCTGAGCAGCAAAAATACCTTTCCATATTTCCGGATTGTGTAAAATTATTCAATAAAGAGTGTGCAAGGCATCTTACTGTAAAAACAAAGGCAAATATGTAGTTCAAATATGCACAAAATGTTCACATTCACAAGAGGCAATGCATTTGCTACACGAGGAAAGGAGGCATTAACAAACATGGAACTTTGGAGGATGTGGTCTTTACTGTATCTTCAGGGATTACTGGGGAACGAAGAACGACGGCAGCTTTGGGAAAAGAAATAATACAGCAAAGTCTGACTGAGATAACAGAGACATTAACCCACATATTCCTGAAGGACATTCATGTGTTCAGGACGTACATTTGGCTGCTTGGCTGGGTTGTGGGTCTGCTCATCCAGCCGGCCTGTACACCACAGACAGATGTTGGGCCAGCCAAGCCTGCAGCGCCACAGGCAGTGTGTGTTCTAGAAAAACCCAGAGACCAGATGCTGCTACCTGGTGTCCCACCCGCCTGCCGCTCCGTTATACCGGCCATGCTCCACTGGCCATCGCATGACCTCAAAACTGGCTTCTCAGATTGTGCGCTGTCAATCACATTGATGATGGAGTGGAGCGGAGCTGGAACTGAAAGACTTCCTACGGTCAACCCAGCGTGTTTGTCGCTGTGTGTCTGACAGCCTGAAATCATTTGCCAGATTGTTTTGAATAATGAATCAAATGAGGATAATATACAAGAAAGTACAAAATAGCTCTTTTTTTTAACGAAACGACAGCATCAAAACGCGCATCACCCGATTTCACATCTATCTGAACTATCTGAAGACACATCAAAAGATATAATGCAGCATCTACATCTCTCTCAGCCTCATTTCCCTCCAGTTTTGTTCCCCAAATAAATAAACAGTCGCTCTCTCCCGAACAAACAGAAACACTCTCCGTCCCTCTCCACAGTCCCTGTTATTACCAAACCCGAGGAAACTTTCGAAGAGATTCAAAGACACTCAAGATTAAAGATTTATTTGTTCTTTTGAAGTTGCAGCAGGGGTATTTTTTGTGTCTTATTTCTGCAACAAATGTAGCCCGATAATGGTGTTTTTGCCGTGCGGTTGGTGGTGACCCAGAACTGCCAGAGAGAAGGAGCTGGCCTGACGGTCGGGTCTTGTCTCAAAACTCCCCCTAATGAGGAATGGTTCAGTAATGGCTTCACTTCCTTGTAACCTCAAAGGACAAGACAGTTTACTCGCTTGTAGACTGTTATTTATGAACTGTATTAGGATGTGAAAAAGGAAGAAAAAATAAAAGAGACTGCGAGGAAGCAAGATTATTAGACGGCTTTGTTTTGCAGCATCTTTCATAGTCTGGTGCACTTCAAGTCCGGCTCGTCTAGATCATTTCTTCTTACTTTCTAATCTATATCAAGGAGGATCTTTTGTCGCATTGTGTCGATTTTGATAAAAAGATTGTACAGTTATTGTCTTGTACATCTGGTGTCTTTGTCATCTTATTTTCTCTTGATATGCAACAATGAGTGCGAGGAAACTTTCACCTTTTTCACCGAGGAATCTTTGGTCGCAGTTATTAGATTTAATAGTCAAACATGTCTTTGAATGCTTTCATTTCAATTAAGCTTTGAATTTCAATAACGGCTCATTGTTCTTGCTTTTATTAGCTGCTCTATCTCTTAGATTCATCAGGCATATCTCAGTGTGCTGTGCATCAGTGCATCTCTTTCCCATCTGCTCGGGCGCCAGCGGAGAATCACACTGCCCCCTAGTGCCCGCTGTCATTAGCAACACAGCAGAATTGATTGTGCAGCCGTCAACCAGACAATACTCTGGTACTCTGCCAGTGGCTCGATACCAAGATCTGTCATGGGCAGCAATGCACCACAATAGATTCCACTGATTGGAGTGGTGCACACTCCTGGCTATGACACTGGTCTACCGCTCGCTATCGAATGGCTGTTTTTCTCTCTCCCCAGTCACAAGGCCCCTACTTCAGCAATCAATGCTCCTCATTTTAATAGAACCGCTGCTGTTGCCCCGAGGAGAGAAAAGGAGGAATCAGGGTGAGCCGGTGTCTAATCATTCTTCGGAGGTGAAGACCGCAATCATGGCTTTGATGGATCTCGAAAAATGACTGAATGTGCTGCAGCAGACACATCGCACTCAAATGTGTTCGTTAATGGAAATACTTGTTTAAGCACAATAGTGTAATAAACGAGGTATTACATCTCGGCAAAAAATGCAGACACTTGATAATACAGAGACAAGGAGATAATATCAAAGCAACCCACATCCCATCTTCTGTGCTAAGCTTACATATCTTATGGCATTCCAGCCCCAAGACACAATGTGAGCTGAAGCACAGACTCCTACAAAGACATCCCAAGTAAATGCTCCAAATGACAAGACAGACTAAATACCCCCTAACAAACGACACAAGACTGCCGAAAAGCGCTTTAACAAAAGAAGTATGTAATGAACCCAAGGTGCCTTCTCCCCAATATATCATCCTGAGTGAATTTGCCAACATCAGTCTCTTTACCTCCAAGCATGGTAAATGAGAATTTATGCACCCGCTACTTTATCATTCTTTACTTTTTTTTCACCCCCACGAGGTAGCCATGCCATGCGAGACAGATATTTCCACCAAAGGCAATATCCCCTCGCAGTAATTATATCAGAGTGAGAGAATGGCTCATTAACATATGTTAGGCATGTCAGGAATTTACAAGCGCCTTTTGTAGATGCCTCTCGTCAGTGTGCTGCTCCCATCCGTATGGTGTCTCCTTTGAGGATGCAACCTTCTCATTTCCATACACGTCAATCAAGCTGCGCACGGTTTTAAGAAACAATCTGCACACACACACACACACACAAAATGTGGCAATCATAAGGGACAGCTCAGTGATATGGAAAAAGTGAGTCTGCGCACACGTGGGGGTGTGTGACTGTGTGTTTTGTGAAACAACACAGTGGAAACAAAGCGATGGGGGCAGCATTGTTGTGATGATGCGCCCATCAATGCAGAGAGAGTGAAGTGATTGTGTTTTCTGTTGAAGAGGTGCGCGTGAATACATGCAGAAAGCTTGACACCAGACACCAGACACCAGACCGACTAACAGACGAGTCCCGAGGCCACTGAGCTTGTGCCGCCGCCCTCACCGCTGCTCCACAGCTGCAGGACCCAACATCTGCTGCCCGCAAGAAGACGCACACTGCTGGCCTTTCACCCACTAGTATGGTGCCAGAAGAATGAAATGACCTATTTAACTGCTACGTCCATATACACTAATTTCTGAACTGAAATCGCCGTTATGTAAATCCAATGAATATTCTGGGAGGTTATGTATCATTCATTGTAAAATTCACCCGAGAACAAAATGTGTTATCGTAGCAATGGTAATTACATCTTTAAAAAAAAGTTTAGTAGATTTGTGAACATAGAGTTCTCTTCCAGTGCCAGAGGCAGGAGAGCAGACTCAGTAGTGATGTAACCATGTAAAATTTTCCTGTGAAGCGCTGTGTATTTATAATAAACCAGAGCTGGACTAAATAGGCAATATGATGATATCCAGTGTGAATACTCAGGGGTAGAGCAACATTTGTTTGCATAACTTTGCTTGTTGGTCTAAAAATCCGAATGCAAATTTCATTAAAATGATGGTTGAACTTTTGGAGAAAAAGTTCTGTTGTTGGTGCTGATAGTAATACTGCAGGAGTTGAGTCTCTTTTAGCGGAGTTTGCCCGTGCTACATGTTGCAAACATAAGATACAGCTATCCTTTATGGAGTCTATTGAAAGTTAAATCAAAATTCTTACTATGCAAGGCAAATGCATGAGCTCATATGCTGTTGTGATCCCAGTGACCCTGACTGCTTCTCTTTCGTCTGCCCCTGGCTTTGTCCGCTCTGTGCCAAGAAGTCCGAGTTACACTGGTGGGATGTTTAGCAACGGCTGACTTGGCCATATGCCCTCCTACTCTGACAGTCAACTAACTAAGGCCACTGAGAAAAGAATTTCATGCTTTGCCGAAAACCCAAACATATTCACTTAAGCAGCTTCACTTTTCTTTCTTTCTTTTTAAAAGTGAATAAGGTAAGTGAAAATGAACAATAGAAATTAATTTTTTTTAAAAAGAAAATGGACCCACTGGCTGGGAGGAAAAAGTGACCTCACAATGGCTTTGCAGGAGTTTGACAGAAAACCTACAAAGTGAGAGCGAGATAGAGAGAAAAGTAATTTCGTCGAGTCCAGTCTTTTGCCCCAGAAAATGTCATTGCAATGACTGAA